>NC_140176.1:48196917-48335831 GCF_963971535.1 Notolepis coatsorum | reverse complement strand
GCTGGTCTCTGACAAGAACAAGTTACAGGTTGAAGAAACCCTCAGCTCGGAACTAGGCAAAATCTGCATATGGCTCGCTGATAACAAACTATCATTACACATGGGCAAAACAGAGTCCATTCTCTTCGGTTCAAATAACAAACTCAGCAAGACCGACGGCTTCTCAGTTACAGTGGGTGAGAATATTGTAACAAGGAAAGATGAAATTACCTACCTGGGTTCCATCCTAGAGGCTAATCTTTCCTGTGACAAAATGGCATCCAATGTAATAAAAAAAGTCAACCAATGAACTCGATTCTTGTACCGGATCTCCTCTCTGGTAAACAAGAATACCCTGAAGACTCTGGCAGGAGCACTCATTCAAGGGTACTACGACTATGCTTGCACCTCATGGTACCAAAGCACCTCAAAGGCGCTAAAAACAAAATTACAAACATCTCAAAACAAACTGGTCAGACTACTGCTTGACCTTACTCCTAGAACCCACCTCACCCCTGCCCACTTTGACAACCTAGGATGGCTTAGAGTAGACGACAGAGTACAGCAACTTGCAATGGGCCTGGTCTACAAGATACACTACACGACCAAGATACCCATGTACATGTCAAAATACTTCCCAAAGGTCAGTGAATACCACAATCACAACACCAGAGGGAGCTCCACAAATCATGTTAAACCCAGATTCAGCTCAAACAAGGGACTAAACACGTTTCGCAATTATGCCACATCAATGTGGAACGCCCTACCCAAAGCTGTAAAGGAATGTGAATCACTACCCACTTTCAAAACCACTCTCAAAGAACACCTACGGGAGACTGCAATTCGAAACTGGCCCCTGTAAATGTCCTAACCCAACCCCCTCCAATGTACAGTAAATAACCAAGTATGGTTTTGTCAATATTCCAATGTACAGTTTTGCTTGTACAGTTGTACAGTGAGGGCCTCTGGCATAGCGCTGAAGAGAGGTGCAGCCAAAGTTTGGCTGAAAGACAATACGGGTCGAGAGGTGGAGACGATGCTGACGGGGGCGCTGTACGTCCCATCCTTTCCCCAAGACATTTTCTCGGTCAAAGCAGCGACCAATGGAGCCACGTCGTATTCAAAGAAGGACAGAACAAGCTCATTCCTGAGAACGGTACGACATTTGATATTAAGGTGTATGATAGATTGTTTTATTTAAACACAGTTAATGATGAAAATGTTGATGAATGTCATGGGTGTTATGATATCAAAACATGGCACGAAATTCTAGGTCACTGTAACTACGAAGATGTGTTGAAATTGCAAAAAGTCACAGAGGGTATGACAATTAAAGGCAAAACTGATACATCTAATTTGACATGTGAAGTGTGCACAAAAGGTAAATTTGCTCAGAGCAGAAGCAGAGAGCCAGATGAAAGGGCAAAGGCTCCACTGCAGCTTGTACACACAGATTTGCCTGGACCTATAGATCCTACAGCTAAAGATGGGTTCAGATACACATTAGCATTTACTGATGACTATTCAGGAGAAGTTTTTGTTTATCTTTTGAAATCGAAGAGTGACACAGTCAAGGCTACTGAGAAGTACATTGCTGACGTTTCACCTTATGGAAAAATCAAATGCATTAGATCTGATAATGGTACAGAGTAAACTTCTGGTCAATTTCAGTCATTGCTAAGTAGAAATGCCATCAGACATGAGACCTCAGCTCCTTATTCACCCCAGCAAAATGGGACAGCTGAGAGAAATTGGAGAACATTGTTTGAAATGGCAAGATGCATGCTAATTGAGAGTGACCTACCAAAAGAGTTGTGGACATATGCAGTTATGACTGCTGCTGTCATTCGAAATAGGTGTTACAACAAACGTGTAGGACAGACTCCATACTACATGTTGACAGGAAAGAAGCCTAACCTTTAAAAAATGAGAACATTTGGGTCACCATGCTATGCTTACAAGCAAAACAAGAAAAAGTTGGATTCAAGATGTGAAAAGGGTATTTTTGTAGGCTATGATAAGAACAGCCCTGCTTATTTGGTGTTTTGTCCTGACACAGGAAAAGTACTTAAAAATAGGTTGGTCAAATTCATCACCAAGAATGTCATTGAGAGTCAGACTCAAACAGAGCAGGAAACGGGTGATGAAGATTTCAGTATGAGGAGAGCTGTACCACCTACCAAAAACTGAAAAGGCAAATGTAATCACAAAAGAGTCACAGGAAAATGAGACTGAGATTTGTGATAACATTGAGACAGGTGAAGGCCAAAGTAGTCAGGGTACATCTTATCCACAAAGGGAAAGAAAACCTCCTCAATATTCAAAGTATTATGAGTGTAAAGTCGAATCTGATGACCAAGAAGAACTAACCCTTGATTACTGTTATAGAGTTATTTGTGATGTGCCCCAAACATTGAAGGAGGCATGACATCCCCAAATTCTCAATTATGGGCTAAAGCTATGGAAGAGGAAATGGATTCACTGAGGGAAAATGACACATTTACCCTGACCACAATGCCAGAAGGTAAACATGCAGTGGGGGGCAGATGGGTGATTCAAAACTAAAACTTGTTGCATATTGTGATGCTGATTGGGCAGCAGATCAAAATGACAGACGGAGCACAACTGGGTACTGTTTTAGTCTATGTCAGACAGGACCTGTTATTTCCTGGAAATCTAAGAAACAGCCTACAGTTGCTTTATCCACATGTGAAGCAGAATATATGGCTTTGGCAGCTGCTACACAGGAACGTTTTTATCTTGTGCAGTTATTAAAAGGAATGGACAGTGGAAATTATTATGCACCAGTGACAATCTTTGAGGACAACCAAGGGGCAATTGCACTTTCAAAGAATCCTGTGTGTCGCCAAAGGTGTAAACATGTTGACATTAAATATCATTTTGTTCTATCTGCAGTTAGTGATGGAAACATTATTATTGAATACTGTCCAACAACAGAAATGGTAGCTGATATGTTAACCAAACCGGCAACAAAGGTCATGATTGAAAAGTTTGTGTATTTTATTTTTGGTGTTGAAGGTTAAAATGATTTTTTTTTTTTTTAAATGTATGTCAAAGGTTTTGTCAGAATAAGATCAAGTGGGGGTGTTAAACTGTCGTGAACGATTCATCTCTTGAATGCTCTTATGCTGACCAGGGCTGTAGCCAGGGTTTATAAATTAGGGAGGTCCATTTATTTTTTTGGCCCAGACCGGCCCACCATAATTGGTCGGACACCACCCACCGGTACACCATCCTTGCGGTTCCCTTAAATATGCGTACTGTACTATTCCCCCAACCCACTACAAAGCTGGGTAGTAAGTGCCATGGACAAGTGGACCAGTGTACTCACTCGCTCTTGGCTGAATCTTGTTTTGGGTGGTGATGTAAAAACACCTGCATCATAGCAGGCTCAGGATGGGCAAAGTAGTCTATAGTCTGTTCATCCCTGTCTCTCTCCTCCACAACCTGGCTTGACTAGACATAAGGAGAGAGAGATGATTACAATTAACTGGCACATTCAGGTCCAGAATTGTTGGAATTCGCTGACAAAGATGTGCAAAAAGCTGTACAATTTAAACAATACCATACTGGTAATGAGAAAATCGCTGTTTATTCAATGATTGCATGAGCTGTTCCATCTTATTTCATTTGATACTAACTACTCAGTTCATACAGATTTCAAGTATTCAAATATCAATGATGAATATTGCATAAGGTTTACACAGTTAATAGATCACCTTCTTGTTTTATATTCATGATCATGATCAATGGCATGATCAATCGACAGCACAAAAACAATTTGTGTAGGTGGAGACTAGAGCTACCAGATAGTAATAAGTTATTAAGAGTAAGTAATCCATACCATATATATCCTAATAGTTACCTTATTACCATACTTACCATACTTGGCTGAAAATAAACTTTGCTGCCTGTTGTGAATGTGTTTTTCCCTGTAGGCTAATACATAAGTAGGCATACATTTTTGCAGTTGAGGAAAAATTAGCAGTTGAGTAGGCTATATGTGCTGTGTTTTTATGTCTTCCATCGAGGACCACCTTGGAAATAAGTGTTTTAATGAATGCTTTTAGGTGATATCCTCAGGAATACAAATTGGTCAAGATAATTTGTTTTTATGATGTGTTTTTAATTTCCAAATAAATCTAATCAAATAAAAAAAAGCAGTTTTTGCAGTTGAGCTACAGGTGTTGTATATTATACAGCCTTTTCATGCATCTTTATCAAGGGAACTCCTAATGATTTAAAAAATAATATTATGATGATACGATATGGACCTAGTAGTTGGGTCATCTGTGGCACTTTGTTTCTCAATGGATTTGTCATCTAGGAGAGCTCTATCTTTAATTTTTCAAAATGTACAGTTGCTATTGCATGCACTCATCTGTGTTCCACTACACACATGAGTGCATGCTTACCAACTGTCCGTCTGCAACACTACTATCACCAACATCTAAGAAGGGAGATCCCCCCTTGAATGGCCCTTCTAAGGTTTCTCTCCTCCACACTGCATGTGGAGCTTTTTTCCCTATTGTTAGGTTTTAGTGAGTTTTTCCTTACCTTCGCGTGGGGTATGTCTGGGAGTGCTTGCATTCTTTCATTTATTTGCATCCATCTAAAAATGTTTGCACCTTATGGTGTTCTTGTTCTGTTCTTGACTTATTGTTATGTTTTCTTCTTGACTTGTTTAAAGAAGATCTGTACGGCCCATGGGGACATTAACGTGTGTTGTCGGGCCCTATAAATAAATTTGATTTGATTTGATTTGATAAACAAATTTAGCCGGGGTGTATTTTTTTAAAAGGCGGGGGAAATTTGTGAGACCAAAATCCAAAATGGCTGCCGTGGAAATTAACTTTTTAATGGTTTGACCTACAATGATGCACAATACATGGTACCAGCCCCCTCTCAGTCATGTACCAGCCCCCTCTCAGTCATGTACCAGCCGCGAGAATACTTTCGGCAACCAACATGCCCTTCCGCGTTTCTCTGATTGGCCAGTGATCGGCCAGCCCTCTACGCTCGTTTTCCCCCTACGCCGGTAACGCGCGCATGTGCATTTCGTACTTGTCTCCCTGTGGGGAGGCGGCGGCCGCTGGTGTACAGCTGCTAGGCGCAAGCCAGAGTAAAACACAGTTTTCAATCAATCAATCAATCAATAATAACATTAACGAGACTCTCGTTGTGTCTATTCTGCTAACGCTACCTCTCATTGCTTTAACGTTACCGCGGCTCTCGCGTCTATCTGCTAACGTCACGCCATTTCGTACTTGTCTCCCTGTGGGGAGGCGGCGGCCGCTGGTGTACAGCTGAGAGCTCCAGCATAGCTATGTCCGCGAGCTAGGCGCAAGCCAGAGTAAAACACAGTTTTCAATCAATCAATCAATCAATCAATAATAACATTAACGAGACTCTCGTTGTGTCTATTCTGCTAACGCTACCTCTTATTGCTTTAACGTTACCTAGGCTCTCATGTCTATCTGCTAATGTTAGCATTAGCATTAGGCTAACAAGCTGTAACGGCACCAGTCTCGCGTCTATCTGCTAAGTAACGTTAGCATTAGGTAATAACCGGTTTAAAATGGATGGTGATTACCTCACGTTGTGTCTATTCTACTAGCATTAACCATTAGTTACTAGTACAAACAATCAATAGCGAGTTATATTGATCGCGCTATGTACGATAGCCATGCTAAAACGCTAGCACAACATTAGCACCTAACCTAACAAGCTTAACAAGTCAGCGATCTTTTTGTGAGACTAAACTCTCCGCTCGGTGGCAAATTTTGTTGATGTCGGTTTTGTTTCATCAATAAATGAGGCAGCATACACCGTGACTGTATCCTTTTTTGTTTATTGCACTTGTTCCTGCTGCAAATGAAATCCTATGCAAGACATTAAAGATGGCGGCTTTATGTTTTTGTGGAGAGCCTCCAACGAGTGACGCGTCTCTCTTCTGACCAATCAGTGGTCTGCAGTGTTTCACGTGACTTTTCTGGCGTAGAGCGCTGGTATTCACGAAGGAGAGTGCTGGCCAATCAGAGAAACGCGGAAGGACATGTTGGTTGCCCAAAGTATTCACGCGTACCAGCCAGCCCCCTCTCAGTCATGTACCAGCCCCCTCTCAGTCATGTATACCAGCCCCCTCTCAGTCATCTACCAGCCCCCTCTCAGTCATGTACCACAGCCCCCTCTCAGTCATGTACCACAGCCCCATCTGAGTCATGTACCAGCCCCCTCTCAGTCATGTACCAGCCCCCTCTCAGTCATGTATACCAGCCCCCTCTCAGTCATCTACCAGCCCCCTCTCAGTCATGTACCACAGCCCCCTCTCAGTCATGTACCATAGCCCCATCTGAGTCATGTACCAGCCCCCTCTCAGTCATGTACCAGCCTCCTCTCAGTCATGTATACCAGCCCCCTCTCAGTCCTGTATACCAGCCCCCTCTCAGTCATGTACCAGCCCCCTCTCAGTCATGTACCACAGCCCCCTCTCAGTCATGTACTACCACAGCCCCCTCTCAGTCATGTACCACAGCCCCATCTCAGTCATGTACCACAGCCCCATCTCAGTCATGTACCACAGCCCCATCTCAGTCATGTACCACAGCCCCATCTCAGTCATGTACCAGCCCCCCTCTCAGTCATGTATACCAGCCCCCCTCTCAGTCATATACCAGCCCTCTCTCAGTCATGTACCAGCCCCCTCTCAGTCATGTACCACAGCCCCCTCTCAGTCATGTACCACAGCCCCATCTCAGTCATGTACCAGCCCCCATCTCAGTCATGTACCAGCCCCCCTCTCAGTCATGTACCCTGCACGACTGGCGGGGGGTGCTTAGTAAGAGATGTGATTGGGCCAGCCCAGTGTCAGTCAGTACCAATGGGCCGCTGTCCCAGCCTAGTAGTGGGCCGGTCGTTGACCAAACTAAGAAAAAAAAAAATTAATATAGCCTATATATATATATATATATATTTTTTTTTTTTTATAGTTACAAATAGTTACCGAGGTCCGGACCTCGGTGACCTCATAGCTGGCTACGGCCATGATGCTGACTTCATATCTGTCAGTCTGACAATTACACAGCTGGTTCTAATAAAGGGATCATTGCTGGCTCACTTGTGAGATTCAGTCAGTGGTATGTGAAACTACAATGAAAGTGTGTGGCGTCTTTTATTCCTCTGTAGTAGTCCAAGGCTATCTAGACCTTTGCTGGAAATGGCTGCTGCGCCAACATCATAAATGTATAGAAATAGCAGTAGGCTATTGATTGATTGATTGATTGATAGAAAACTTTATTAACAGATTGCAGAATGGGTACAGTACAGTACAGCTCAATACATACAATTGTTAAGGGAATGCAGACCAGAGAAAGACTTTCGTCTTGTTTACATCAGGGTCCCCCATTTTCAATTCATCGTAACATATATGACATACATGACATACAGATAGACAGTACTGCTACATCTATACATTTATGACATACCAGATTTGCAAATACAGTACTGTTTGTGATACAAAAAGAGTCCAGAAAAAAGAGTATATACATTTGACATAGAAACTGTACATTGGATTGGGTAGGTGAGGGGGGGGGGGGGGACTGTACATTGGAGGTGGTTGGGTGGGGGGGTTGGGTAGGAGTGGGGGGGAGGTTGGGTAGGAGGGGTGGGTGGGGGACACTGTACAACTGTACAAACAAAACTGTACATTGGAATATTGACAAGACCATACTTGGTAATTTACTGTACATGGGAGGGGGTTGTGTTCGGACATTTACAGGGGCCAGTTTCGAATTGCAGTCTCCCTTAGGTGTCTATACTGTCTATCTGTATGTGATGTCATGTATGTCATATATGTCCTGATTAATTGAAAATGGGGGACCCTGATGTAAACAAGACGAAAGTCTTTCTTTGGTCTGCATCCCCTTAACACTTGTGTGTATTGAGCTGTACTGTGTACCCATTCTGCAATCTGTTAATAAAGTTTTCAATCAATCAATCAATGGTCTGCAACCCCTTAACCCTGAAGTTTCACGGCAGTGAAATGGCTAACCTGCTGTCGTGTGGCAGTGAAAGGGTTAAGGTTAACCTTCTTCTGTGTATTGTCGCAGGGTGTATTGCGCTGTACTACTGTAAAATGTTCAATCAATCAATCCGTAGCGAGAGAGGCGTGATTACCAAACAAAGCCGCAGTTCTCGGAGACGCTCTCTGATTGGCCGACGCCTGTTTCTACACTGGTTAAGCTTAGGCACTCTTTCGAAGTTGGTTAAGGTTAGAGTTTGTCTTAGAGCATGGCGATAGAACGCCAGGTAATTTGCAGGCTGTTTGACGTGGAAATGGGCAAAGACACAGCTCGTCACGGATTGGGCAAACGCGTCAGTGGCCAATCAGAGAGCATCTCCGAGAAATGCGGCTTGGTTTGGTAATCACGCGAGAGAGAGAGCGAGAGAGCACGCGAGCCGCGTCTATACTTTCCGCATGCGCAGTAGTGCAGCGCACAGTACAGGCCCCTCCTATGTATGGGGTTGCGGCACTGCAGATAATATACCCTACTGCCTACTCGAATTACTCGACACACAGCTTTGTGTGTTTATAGTGTAAACAAAGTCTATCTTTGACAGAACTCTACTGGACCAAGACTTCATACTAAAAACATCTGGATCAAAACGTTTTTCTTGTGGAAACAGACATCAGACCGTTGACACCACAACATCTGTAAGTACAAATATGTTTACATTGTGTTCCTCGTATTGCTCCTTCCTTGCAGCAGCGGCACTCGAAAGGTGCCTTGACGCTGTACAATCCCAGTTTAATTGTAGAAAATGCCAAATGTTTTACATTTGTAGTACTTTACCATCTCCATGGTCAACTAACTGCTAGCATCTGTAGCGACGTAATTCTCTTCACAATGAAATATTACATTTCTCCCGATACCGGAAGCTACCTCTGTTAGCTCTATCTCACGGAGGAGATACAACTGGGAACGAGGTTAGCTCTATGATGAATGAATCATGAATGAATGAAAACTTTATTTAACAGATTGCAGAATGGGTACAATACAGTACGGCTCAATACACACAACTGAGGGGATGCAGACCAGAGAAAGACGTTTGTCTTGTTTACATCAGGGTCCCCCATTTTCAATTCATATCGACATTTATGACATACACAACATACATGACATTTATGGCATAGGGACATACAGGTATTTAGTACTGATACATTTGTGACATAAACGGTATTCAAATATACAGTACTGTAGTGTTACCCATAGATCCTGACAGAGTATATACATATGATGGAGAGGGGACTGTACATTAGGAGGGGGTGGGTGGGAGAGAAATATACATACGGTGGGGTGGAGACTGTACATTTGGAGGGGGTGGGTGGGTGGGAGAGAAATATACATACGGCGGGGAGAGAATAAATGCGGTGGGGAGGAGACTGTCTATTAGGAGGTGGTGGGGGGTTTGGGCATTTACGGTGGCCAGTTTCGAATTGCAGCCTCCCGTAGGTGCTCTTTAAGAGCGGTTTTGAATGTGGGTAGGGATTCACATTCCTTTACAGCTTTAGGTAGGGCGTTCCACATTGATGTGGCATAATTGCGAAACGTGTTTAGTCCCTTGTTTGAGCCGAATCTGGGTTTAACATGATTTGTTGAGCTTCTCGATCTGGTGTAGTGGTTGTGGTATTCACTGACCTTTGTGAAGTATTTTGACATACACATGGGTACCTTAGTCGTATAGTGTATCTTGTAGACCAGGCCCATTGCAAGTTGCTGTACTCTGTCGTCTACTCTAAGCCAAAGTGGGCAGGGGTGAGGTGGGTTCTTGGGGTAAGGTCAAGTAGTAGTCTGACCAGTTTGTTTTGTGATGTTTGTAATCTTGTTTTAGTCTATCGTGAATGAATGATGAATGAAAACTTTATTTAACAGATTACAGAATGGGTACAATACAGTACGGCTCAATACACACAATTGTTAAGGGGATGCAGACCAGAGAAAGACGTTTGTCTTGTTTACATCAGGGTCCCCCATTTTCAATTCATAGTGACATTTATGACATACACAACATATATGACATCATGACATTTATGGCATAGGGACATACATGACATATAGTACTGTTACATTTGTGACATATACGATATGCAAATATACAGTACTGTTACCCATAGATCCTGACAGTGTCAGAGAGTATATGATGGGGAGGAGAGTGGAGACTGTACATTAGGAGGGGGTGGGTGGGAGAGAAATATATACATACGGTGGGGAGAGAATATACATACGATGGGGAGGAGACTATTGTCTATTAGGTGGGGGTGGGGGGGTTTGGACATTTAAGGTGGCCAGTTTCGAATTGCAGCCTCCCGTAGGTGCTCTTTAACACTTTCAGAACCGGCAGGGGGTGTCGTACTTACGTGGTTGAATGCCAGCCTTAAGAGGGCTGATTTTGCGATATTTCATGATTTTCGCGGATCGATTTCTATATTCTATATTTTAGCTATGTGGAAATGGTTCGGCTCATTTGACAAACACTAGTTGCTGTACAATACGAAAAAAGCTGTTTGTTCATTCACAATTCCACGCTAAAAAAGGTAAACATTGGCCAAAATAGACGCTCATTTCCTGGAAACAGAGTTATGAGTTTTTTTCTGCAGCAAGCGCAAATCATGATATTTGCTTGTCTGAGACACATTATTCCAAGTTCATAGGGTAAACACACTGTACACACACCACCTAGTGTTGTTTATCATTCATGAAATACAATACAGATATTATATAGGGATATTTTTATTGATTACGTTGTATGCCTATATTTCTTTTTCCACACTTACTGTATATAGCCTCAATGTCACACACTTACTGCATATATAGCTCAACACAGCGACAATATATATAGGCATACAACGTAAATCAAAATATCTATATAAAAAACCAGCCATTTACCAAAATATCCCCATATCCTTTACTGCATTTCATAAATCATAAACACTAGGTGGTTTTGTCGTTATTTGCTAATTTCTATATTGTATATATTGCATATATATGCAATATATACAGAAATATATATACAATATAGAAATTAACAAAAACGACAACACGTTTTTTGACAGTATACAATATAGAACCATTCATGTACTGTTAGCTGTTTGAATGACATTTTGCAAGTTCATCATGGGCTCAACCCATACTCAGCTGTTTGTGATGCACATTTACCTGTGTGCCATGGTGTAGTCGTCCATACATGACAGGTAGTATGACAAGTATTCTGACATTTTTGCATTGCATTATAATGTATTCTGTATATTCTAATCTAAGACACACAAGGTATAAAAAAGCATTGCATTATAATGTATTCTGTATATAATAAACACTTGAAACTTGATGAAGTGGAAAAGATGTCTTTACTTCAGATAAAGCACCATTGAGTTTGTGCATCAGCACACACATGTAAAGTGCATTCGTTTTGACCTAGCACAATGGCGGATCACCATTGAATTTGTGCATTTAGAACATTCACATCACCATGTAAAGTGCATTAGTTTTAACCTAGCACAATGGTGGATCACCATTGAATTTGTGCATTTAGAACATTCACAGTAAATGTATTCATATATTCAAGTGCATTCGTTTTGACCTGGCAAAATGGCCGATCACCATTGAGTTTGTGCATAAGAACATATATTTACATGTGAAGTGTTAGTTAGTAAAGTGAGGCATATGTATTCTGAAAATGATCAGCAGCTTCCACCAGGACAATGATGAACGGTATTGACAAGCGAGACCAACATTGCTACTCTGAAAGTGGACCAAGAATAGTGTTCCAAATATATCCATGTTCCAACACCTTGTTCTGTACAAACAGTAATACCTAGATTGTGAAATACTTACACTATTTACATATTTACAAGACACTATACACTATACTACTATACACTCAGCTATCATAACAGCACATAGTACGGGGAAGTACGCATCCATCCACATAGTTCATGGAGAGTGTTTCCACTCTACCACACGAGAGATAATACTCAGCTAGCATAATCTCTTTGTGTGGTAGAGTGTG
The DNA here is from genome assembly GCF_963971535.1 of Notolepis coatsorum. Classification (NCBI taxonomy): domain Eukaryota; kingdom Metazoa; phylum Chordata; class Actinopteri; order Aulopiformes; family Paralepididae; genus Notolepis; species Notolepis coatsorum. The sequence goes on along the minus strand of NC_140176.1, from coordinate 48,323,765 downwards.
AAACACTCTTGATGCAGGGGGACTCCACACTTTCTTATGGGCATATTCGGCATATTCTCATGGGATGCGTCTTCTTTGGGGTGGATGCGTACTTCCTCATAGTATGTGTTGCCATGTTGCCATCCAACCTGCTCTGCGGATCTGTCCTTGGGGCCCTGGGATCACGCTCCCTCCCACCCCCACCCTCCCACCTGCCACTGCCTGACCTGCATCTGCCTCACCTGCCACTGCCTGACCTGCATCTGCCTCACCTGCCACTGCCTGACCTGCCACTGCCTGACCTGCATCTGCCTCATCAGCCAAGTCCTTTATCACACTGATCTGGAACCGTAGGAGTGTCTTGTACGGTCCTGTTGGGTGTCTGGCTCTGTACAGAACCTAGCTCATGTTAAAGTGATCACTGATCGACCACCTCACGTACACAATTAATGACATGTTGCGGATAGCCATAACATGTTTACAATGTTTAGCTTTTAGACAATGTTTAGCTTTTAGTGCCAAATGATAATAGTCTGAAGCGGAGTCTCAAAAGAGAATGTTGAATATTTAGTAGTAACTTTGATGCAGTAGCTTGTGTGTGGGGGACTGGGGGCGGCGCCGTTGTGCAGGACGTGACTGAATTTATCGGCTACTGCCATCGGCACATTCGAGCTTATAGGCCGATTGCAGTCAACAAGGCACTTATCGGCCGATACCGATACCCGACCGATACATCGGTGCACCCCTAGTCTTGAGGGTGTGTAGTTAGAGACCATTGACCGGAGGTAGGCGGGAGCGGTTCCCTTTGCCGCACGGTATGCTAGGTCGAGGGCCTTGAAGCGGATTCGTGCAGCAATGGGGAGCCAGTGCAGGTCCCTAAGAAGTGGGGTGACATGGGCCGACTTCGGTAGGTTTATGATCAGGCGGGCCGCTGCGTTCTGAATGAGTTGAAGAGGCTTAGTGGCAGTGGCCGGGAGGCCAGCGAGCAGTGCGTTGCAGTAGTCGAGGCGGGAGATGACTGTTGATTGGACGAGGAGTTGGGTGGCTTCTTTTGTCAGGAAGGGGCAGATCCTTCTGAGGCCAGAGGGTGAGACCTATAAACACATGAAGGGTGCCGTGAGTGAAAAAAAAGGTTGAGAAACGCTGGTATATGGTGTGGCTCTTTGTGGTACCACAGTAATTTTTGTGGCTCTTAGTCTCTGACTGGTTGGCCACCCCTGATCTAGCTTGTCCACACCGTTCATACACATATTATATGAAACCACGCAGGCCGGCTTCATTACGGCTTCCCTCTCACTTGCACCTTTCCGCCAGACGCGTGATTCCACTAAAGTGTCCTGGTGAAAGCTGCTGATCATGTTGACGATCCTCTTGTCTCTCCAGGCGAGAACCATGAACCGGTTGTTGTGCAGGGCGACGGTCTCGCCCACCGCAAGGTCAACATTGGTTACATGCTTTACCTGCGCCGGTTCTCCACAGTTCTTCCCCCCTTTTTTTTTTTTGTCAAATCTTTTTTATTTTCATTTTTTCAAACAAGAAACAACACAGCACAATAATACATAACAGACATCCAAGAACACAAACTAACACAACAATGATTAGACAATAAATTAGACCTATTATATATTGGATACACAACCAGTCAAAACAAGTTGTCACAAAGTAAAAGGATAACAAAATAAAATCTTTACTATAAAAAGGGGCTTACAGAACCCCCTCCACCACCAGGCCCGACACCCGCAAGCCACAACCCCGGAGAACCCACAGCCCGGCCCCCCCGCGAGCCAAAGCACCACACGTCTTTGGTGCCTCGACCCGCAGAGACCCCGAACCGCGTCCCCCCCCCAGCCAGAGCCCACGATCACCAGACCCAGACCAGAAGGGGGTCAGAAAATATACATAGGAACAATATTTAATGAAAAATAATAAACAAAACAAAGATACAAAAAACACCATAACCATCAACATACATGAATATTCGCTCGTTGTAAATAAAAGGAACTACCGGGGAGATCAAATTAGTTGGATAGGTCCTGAAAAGACCGGATACCAGAGTTGTTGAACATATCCCTCAATATACTTGTATGCCGTGACAATTAAAACTCTTGACTTGATACCCTTCCCCTCCCATCTGGGGAATCTAATGGGTCGTTGTCCAATAAGGAGCCAATTGTTATTGAACAGTGGGGAGTGTGTGTGCCATTTATGGCGGTTAGTGCGAGTTCTCTGGGTATCACGCCAAATCTGGATCACATGTGTGATCAGAGGGCCAAATCGTAATTTGCATTGTTTAATTGAGATGTTGGTATATACACGATATCTTGAAGTCTGTGTGGCGACACCATCTCCTCCTCCAATGGACGCCAGGAAACAGCCGCATGAGCGTCAAACCACGTGATAAGAGGTCTTAGAGAGTATGCTTGGAAATAATATTTGAAGTCCGGAAATGCCAAACCCCCGTCCAATTTACTCCTCTGTGCAGTGGTTATCTTTAAGCGTGGGCGTTTGTTATTCCAGACGAATTTATATGCAGCAGAGTGCAGTTTTTGCCAGTAACCAACAGGAGGAGACAACGGAAGCATGGAGCTAATAAAATTAATTCTAGGTAAGACATTCATCTTAATTATTGAGGCGCGGGCCTGTAATGAGTTCTTTAATTTGGACCACCTGTCAAAATCCTTCGCAATCCTGTCACCCAAGCTGGAGTAGTTATACTTTACAGTCTGGTTAACAGTCGGGAATATTTCAACCCCAAGGCATTTAAAGTGATCTACCATGAGAATATTTGCTGGAAGGAGGGTTGCCATCGCAGCCTCGTTGAGTGGAAGGAAGGCTGATTTTGGCCAGTTGATCTTAAATCCAGATAGGCTGCCAAAGTCATCTATTACTTGGAGAAGGTAGGGCAGAGAGACAGCCGGGTTCTGCATAAATAGGAGTACATCATCCGCGTATAAGCTGATATGGTGATGTGTGCCCTTAATTGACACAGGGGATATAACTCGTGATTGCCTTATGTACTGCGCTAGGGGTTCGAGTGAAAGAGCAAAGAGTCCTGGGCTAAGAGGACAACCCTGTCTAGAAGAGCGCGAAACAGCGAATAGTGGTGAGCAAAGCTTCCCTGTCAAGATCATGGCAGACGGGCCTGTGTAGAGAACTTTGATCATGTGAATGAAACCCTCGCCCAATCCCATCCTTCCTAGTACTGCCCATAAATACGACCACTCCAGTCTGTCAAAGGCCTTCATCGCGTCTAAGGACATGACGGCCGTAGGGGTTGCAACATCCTTACTGGCCTCAATCACGTGTAGTAACCGTCTGATATTATCCGTGACCAGACGGCCTCTTTATAAAGCCAGTCTGATCGGGGTTAACCAGAAACGTCATGTGCTTTTGAAGTCGGATGGCTAGCACCTTAGCATATAGCTTGAGATCGGCTCCGAGGAGACTTAAGGGTCTATAGCTGCCATATTCCGTGGGGTCCTTATCTTTCTTGAGTAGAACAGATATAAGTGCCATATTGACATCCCTGGAGAAGTTGCCCTCCTCGATTGAGTGTAAAATCATTGAAAGTAATAAGGGACCAAGTATATCCCAAAACGCAGTATAGAGTTCCGGTGGAATGCCGTCCCAACCAGGAGCCTTGCCCCGCTGCATGTCCGCAATTGCTTCCCTGAGTTCATCTAGTGTGATAGGTTCAGCTAACCGCTTTGCGTCCTCCTCTGAGATTTGTGGTAGGTTAATTTGACTAAGATAGTCCTCCAGCTTGGCGTGATCAAAGACCACTTCCGACTCGTACAGGTTGGAGTAAAATGAGCGAAATGTATCATTGATCTTTTTGGGGTTGGTGGTTATCTCCCCCTGTTGGTTCTTAATGGCAGGGATATCCTCAAATTGTTCGCTGGCCCGTATCCTCATAGCCAGTAGGTGACTTGGTCTAGAGCCATGAAAGTAATAGTGCTGTCTTGTTCTGTGCATTTGAAATTCAGACTGTTGTCTTAAAATGGAGTTAATCTCCTTTTTCACCACTTTAATTTGGAGCTCCAGTCGGTTAGAATATTTGCGCTGCATAGAAGACATCATTGTTTTATGCAGCTCCTCCAATTCCACCAACTTGGAGAGATGCCCCTTGCGGAGATTGGAAGCAAATAGCGTGGTATTACTCCTAATAAACCCCTTGACCGCATTCCACAAAGTTCTGGGGTCCTGTACCGAACCAGCATTAAACTGCACGAATTCAATGAGCTTCTCTTTAAATTGTAGATTAAATTCCTCGTTCTTCAGCAGTGTTAGTTAAAGCGCCATCTAGGGGCACGAGACGTCATTTTGCTGGAGGATGTATTTGTGGTCTGACAGTGCAATGGGCTTCAAGTCAACGTCAAAACTATCGAATAGCCTAGGGGAGGAGAAGACATAATCAATTCTGGAGAAAGTTTTATGTCTCGCGGAGAAGAAAGAGTAGTCTCGCGAGGTTGGGTTGAGTACCCGCCACATATCCATAACCCCCGTGTCTTTAGACCAGCCACGTAGGGCCGCGGACGCCTGTTTTTGATCTTGGGTTACAGCATCTCCGGATTTATCAATCAATGGATCCCACATGGCATTGAAATCAGCACCCACTATGAATGAGTACTCAGGTAGTTTCAGCATCTCTGTAGTGAGTGCAGTATAAAATTGTCCGTCATACACATTAGGGGCGTATGCAGCTATAAGAGCAATTTTCCTGTTAGTGTATTCCATTTTCGCTATAGTGATTCGTCCTTCAGCATCCGACCACACGTCTAATAGTTTAATATTCAAAAAACTTTTTATAGATCGTCAAGCTGAGGCGTCAGCCACCAATGTGTCCCAGGCCAGTGAGCCCAGGGCCACCACACATCCTCCCTCTACCTCCACCACCCAAAGTCCTTTCTCCCTAGCAGCTAGAGGAAGGATGACAGGATAGGGTGAACGAGTGTCACAGGGCTGTGACAAAGTTTGTTGTCAAAGGCCTGCACCTGTTCTCTACAGTGGAGTCCAAGGACTTTAGGTAACAACTAATCATTCAGTGTATATCGTTTTTTTTTGTATACATAGTTGTCTACCTTGTCTGTTGTTGTTATAAGTTATTATTGAAGCAGCTATTCCCACCACTCCACACATTTACAATAATTCAATAATTTCTAATCTTTACTGTAGGGAGACAGATGACCAATGCTCTCAACTGCAAATATAAAAATCATTAAAAAATAATCAAAAAGAACCGATAAGAGTATCGATAAAGTACCGAACCGTTAAGCAGTATCGATAAGAGTAGTAGTATCGATAAAATCCTAACGATACCCATCCCTAATCCTGCTTCGATCCAACCATGATTTCACCTCGATCGCAATGTGTGGGTAACGTTACTCCACAACGTATGCCATTTGTGACGATCAAAGCATCAAAAAACGACCCCCCCCCCCCCCCCCCCCCTTTCCTCACACATGATGGTGCGGGCACTTTTCACTGGTCCGAGCAGGTTGACCAAGTCTTTATCTGCAGTGATGTCACACTCGCTGAGTGTATGCACGTCCTTTGCCCCTTTCCTTAATTTTCTGTTCAGCAGTGATGCACACACTATAGGTTGTTGCTACAAAAAACGCTCAAGCATATCAAACTAACTGTTCCAGCATGTGCTCACGTGTCGCTTCAGTTTGTGCTCTGGAAGTCCAAGCAACTTCTGCTTCTCTTTCAAAAGTGCAGTTGCCACCGTGCTGCGGTTGAAAAACGAGACAACCCGTCTCACTCTGCCCAAAAGACGTGCTGCACCTGCACATTTATGCCTTTTCTGGGTCGCCAAGTTGATGGTATGTCCAAAGCATTTGATGTGTGGCGACGTACTGTATTTGCCTCTACTCCGGGTACTATCATCTTGCTGGCATTATCAGTTACAAGCGCAGGTTTTTTGTCGCCTATATTCCACTCTTCACATCCTTCTGTTAAAACTGTGCCAAGATTTGCTCCTATGTGTGCGTCATTCAAAACACACGTCTGGAAAACATAATTCTTCATTTGCCAGTTGTTGTCAATATGATGATGGGTCACAGTTACATATGATTCTGTGGTGCATGCCGTCCAACCGTCTGTAGTGATAGCGACCTGTTCTGCGTTCATTAGCTCACTTTTTACTTAACTTGATTGTACAGACTCTGTATACACGTTTCACTGAAGTGCTTTCTCGATGGGATTGTATATCTCGGCTCCAGTAGCTCACAAAAGCCATTGTTTTCAACGACACTGTAAGGCCTCATGTAATTGCAGCTGTGATACTCATCGCTCTTTTTGGAATTGTGATTCAGTTTTTGCGGAAAGAAACTTGTCGGTCTTCCGGTTTGCGACGTTCTGGTGAGCAGGCACATGAAAGAGCTCCCAGTCATTGAATATCAAAAAAGGAAGTAAAACAATTCAAAGCGAAATAAATAGTGAAAATTCAAGGATATAAGAGAGGAGGAAGGAGGAACACGAGAAAAGGCGAGAAAGCGACCCCAGAAGAAGTACAAATGAGGGCGCAGGAGATGATTCAGGAGATGATTCAGGCTATCATGACACAGTGGGAAGCTAGCATGCAGGCTACCATCCAAGCTAACATCCAAGCTAAAATGCAGATAGTCCAGGACGCGTCTATTATTTCGAATACCAACCGGTTCATGCTTCCGCGTTCGCGTTTTGCGAATCTGATTGGCCACTGCCGTTTCTGGTGCGATCTGATTGGCCACTGACGTTTCTAGTTATGTGACATGTGCGCCCAATCGCGTGACGCGCCCATTTCCGCCTCGACCAGCAGCAAACTACCTAACGCCTAGTTTATCACTAGTTAAGCTTAGGCGACTCTTGGTTAAGGTTAGAGTTTGGAATCAGGGCTGGCGTTCTATCGCCCTGCTCTAAGACAAACTCTAACCTTAACCAACTTTGAAAGAGTGCCTAAGCTTAACCGTCAAAAGAACATTGCCGTCACACGATTGGTGCGACCAGAAACATCAGTGGCCAATCGGAGCGCAAAACGCGAACGCGGAAGCATGAACCGGTTGGTATTCGAATAGACGCGTCCAGGACATACGGGCTAGCACACGGGCCAGGGAGTTAGCTAACCAAGCTATCCAAGCTAGCACGCAGAACATCCAGAGTGACATCGATGGACTCAGGGCTAACGTGGCGTTGGACCGCGGCGAGGCCTGGCCGGAGAAGGAGCTGCAAGCTAACATGGAAGCTAACACGATGAATATGACGCAGCAAGTGATCGGCCTGGGATATGGGGGGCTCCTATGGGCTTAACTCAGGGGGGGGGATGTCGGGGGAGGGGGACCATCCAGCGTTTCCGTTAGCCGGTAATTACCGGTATTTGACCGGCAAAATCTGTTGAAGTCCGACATATTTAATCTCTCCGGTCTTAATGTCCGGTGAAAATAATTCCCTCTAAGCACAATTTGATTATTTAAATTGTATTAAAATAGGCTAAAATTAAATAGCCTATGCGATGAACGAAACAATCATTACATTTGTTTCATCGTTGCTTCTAATAATGACAAGGACGTTGTCAGCGAGAGCTTAGTGCTGGGTTTGCGAATGCATGTGCAGTGCAGAGCCGGAGCTGCAGCGGCACAGTGCAGTACTCCAATTCAGCCATTGGCAATTCAGCTATTGGGTGGGGGGCGCTGCTGAGCGGTCCCCAGATAGAGCCAGAAAAGAGCCAGAAAACAGCTGAATCTGCTGCTCTGCATCGACATACTCTCGCAAATAAGTCGTTGGGAGGTGGAGAGAGAGAGAGTCGTCACGCAAACCCACGATAATGTTGCCGTCTCTCTCTGCCAAATTTCTCAGTTCTTCGCTTGATATAATTAATACAAATGTCCAATATAACGGAATTCGTTAGCTCATAAAAATTTGATTATAACAGACTGCTGTTTATTAATGTCGGGCGACTGCCCACAGACACCTATTTGATTTAAAGTCGGCAGCAGCACGGAGTCTCGGGACTTATTTTATTTGGAATATAATGACTATACGCAAAAGTAGCCTAGTTTTAAGTAAAAATATTATAAATCTACATGCCTTGATGATGTCATTCTTTTGTTTTGTTGTCATTCTTTTGCCTATCAATTGTTTTTAAGCTCAATAAACTCTGACCGGAATTTCTCTCATTTGACCGGTAGATTGAAATCTACCGGACACTGAGGCCGGCAACAATTTTTTCTAACGGAAACCCTGGGACCATCGTTTCTGCGGTTTGGCCCGGGAGAGTGGGGTCTTGGATGTTGTGGGGTCGTCGGCCGTGGGGTGGGGTGCTGGGTGGCATGGGAGGTAGCGGGCTTGGCTCGGTGGGGGGGGGGGGGTACCACTCCTCGCCCCTCTACTGGGCCTGGCCCAATCAAATTCAAGGTACCCATGTCGCTGAGTACTCGGCCCCGGGATGTGGGGGAGCCCTGTTTCTGGGGGTGGATGGCGGGAGGTCCCTCTCATGGAGGTCTGGGAGGCTGAGCGTGGCCGAATTCAAGGGGCCCATGTGGATGTACTGTTGTGTTGTTGATGTCATTGTAGGTATTGTGTAAGTGTTGTTTGTCTATAAATGTTAATAAAAAAATGTAAGTTTAAAAACAAAAATGGACTCGGGGCTAACGTGGTGTTGGACCGCGGCGAGGCCTGGCCGGAGAAGGAGCTGCAAGCTAACATGGAAGCTAACACGATGAATATGACGCAGCAAGTGATACAAGCTAGCGGGACGTTGGACCACAGCGAGGCCTGGCTGGAGAAGGAGCTGCAAGCTAACATGGAAGTTAACACGATGAATACGACGCAGCAAGGGATACAAGCTAATGTGGTGTTGGACCGCAGCGAGGCCTGGCTGGAGAAGGAGCTGCAAGCTAACATGGAAGTTAAGACGATGAATACAACGCCGCAAGGGATACAAGCTAACGTGGTGTTGGACCGCAGCGAGCCCTGGCTGGCGAAGGAGCTGCAAGCTAACACTTGCTAACAAGCAAGTGATACAAGCTGGTTCGGGATAGGTGAAACGGACGGCCCCCAGGGGAGGGACGGGGAGACGCTGGATACAACTGGACCAACCAGGACTCTGGCACCGAGGTCGGCCGGACCATCCGCACACAAGATGCAGGCGCGGAGGTCGCCCGGGTCGGCCTAGATGCGAACACAGAGGCCACACACAACAACCGAGATCCGAGCACCGAGATCAACCGGACCAGCCAGAACTTGAATAACGAGGTTTCACACACCAAGCAGGACTCGAGCACTGAGGTCATACACACCGACCAAGATTCAATACCACATATGCATATAATGTGATAGTGAATGGAGGTTATGATTCGAGACACACTGCAGACAACACACAGACCACTGGGAATACAGACAGGGTAAACACATTAGATGGGGAAATTGGGACTTGATTCGGGACATATAATACAAATAACACGTACTAGACTAAACCTGCAAACCCCAGCTACTAGGACAGAGAGGCTTCGGCTCAGCTTCTTCCCCCAGGCCATCAGAGCCTTGAACACTGAACTCTACACACAGAAGCACACAAACCCCAAAACCCCCATATCCATCTCCGGCAAACCCATAATCACCACAGATTCCTTCAAATTTCTCGGCACTCACATAAGCAATAACCTCAAATGGAAAACCAACACAGACCACATACACAAAAAAGCAAATCAAAGACTCTTCTTCCTCCGCCAGCTCAAGAAATACAGAGTCAAAAAACATCTCCTGCTCCGTTTCTACCAGGCCATTATACAAAGCATCCTCACCTTCTCCATAACTGTTTGGTACAGCAATCTGGACACTCACTCGAAAAACAAACTACAAAGAATCATCAATAAATCCTCAAAAATAATCCGCACCCCCATCCCTTCTCTCAAATCACTCCACCGCCAAATCACAATCAGGAGAGCCAGAAAAATCATCTCTGACCCCACTCACCCAGCACACCACATCTTCCAGCTGCTGCCCTCCGGGAGGCGCTACAGATCCCTGACCACCAAAACATCCCGGTTCAAAAACAGCTTCTTCCCCACTGCCATACGGACACTGAACTCCCTGTAATACCCCCCCCCCCCTCCCTGTAGTACCCCCCCGCAACCCCCCTTACCTCTGCTGACATGGACAACTCTGAACTGTAATCTATGTAATTGTGTTTTCTTTTAACTGCATGTAGTATGTACGTTGTAAGTGATGTTATATGTTCTATGTTTTATGTTGGAACTGCAATGCACTGAAACCAAATTCCACCAGCCTGGCTGGGTGGTCATTAAAGAAATTGATTTGTGATGAGCACACTAGCAACCACTTTAACATGAGCAAGCACACACTCATGCTGCACATGCCCACACTTATGGCCACTAAGGAAAGGTCACTTTAAAAATAGTATAGCATAACCTGAGATTGTATAAAATATGTAAATAACTATGTACAAATACCGATATGCCCTACTATGTTACTTGTTTATTGCACAATGTTGTTTTATCGGATTCTATTATATGTTGTTATTACTGTATTGCACATCGTTGTGGGCAAGACCACCCGCATTTCATTGTATACTTGTATGCCGTGACAAATAAAACTCTTGACTTGACTTGACTTGTAGACACTAAAGGCCTCTGCATGCTACAGAAACTGCAAAGCAACTGCAACACAACATCAGCGCGACTTCAACGCAACATGTTGCAGAGGGTCTTGTAGACTGTGTTGCGAGGATGTTGCGTACCTCTCCCCAAAATCTAATCTGAACAACCGTTGCGTTGATATTGCGTAGCAGTGATTGGTTGGTAGTGAATGGGGGCTGGGCTGCCTGTCACTTCTAGTGTTCCTGGCTCGAGACAAAAAAAAACCTTGCTGACAGGTGTAGCTCGATAGCTTACAGAGTGGATTGTCATTTATAAGATAGTTTAAAATGAATCGAACACAGGAACGGATAGCAGAGGAGGTCCGAAAGTACCAGCATTTATATAATAGCGCATCTAAAGACTATAAGGATAGTAACATGACCATGAATTCTTGGAAGGAGATTGGGGAAACGATGAGTAGGCGTCTTCAACACACTCTCTCTCTCCTGGCAATTAAAATAAGCAGCTCTTCCTCCTCGTCGTCAATAGCCTGTTGCTGTAACAGATGTATTTGCATCTGCACATTAATGTCCATCCCATTAAAGTAAAACCAACGTTAGCCAACGTAAAATTAAAGTTACCTAAACTATAAAACCAATCTAAGTTAACAAACAAACTTAACTTAACTAAAGTAGATATAACTAGGCCTGTTGCAATAAGCAATAAATCAATTTATCGCGCAATAATGAAAATGAATGCAATGATTTTGACGGGGCAATTAATTGCTATTTGCGTGTTTGTTTTAATGAGGCGGGAACCAGTACCTCTCCGTGTGGGGAGGCGGGCCGCTGACGTTACTACAGAGTACAGCTCGGGAGCTCCTGTGAGCACCATGCGTATGTTGGGCAGTAGCAACGCTACATAGCTTAACTACATTTCTCAGTAGCGTGATGGTAGCGTCGCTCCTTTTGAACCAAGTAGCGTTCTTTGTAGTGTAGCTATTTTTAGACCCAAGTAGTGATGTAGCGTGAACAAACGCTATACGCTACTGCCCGGAGAAACTGGACTGCTAAATAAAGATGAAAGATCTAGCGTTGATGCTATGACGCTTCCTCCTCATCGTTGATTGCCTGTAGTAGCTGCATCTAACGTTAGTAGCTAACGTTAAAACTAACCTAAAGTTAGTTGTTCACCAACAATCTCAACATTTGTTTTATCATTAGCTCAAAAACACAGAACCGGACGACACAAGTTGTCCGCTCATAGGTTCTGCTAGGATAATAACAACAATACTTCCGGTCGGTGGGTTTCAAAATAAAAGAGCAAAGTCTAAAACACCGGAAAAGACGTTTATTTTGTACAGCGTTTTCCTCCACAAGTACTCAAGTACATCATGTGATCAATCGATCTGTTTTTTTTTGCCCATCCCTAGTTTATCCTGTGCTGAAAAGTCTCCATTCCAATAGAGATAGTATATATTTGTGTTTATTTGATTATTGTTGAGCTATATTTTAATCGAGAGTAACTGGTAGTGTAGCTTACTACATTTTCCAAGTAGCTTGCCCATCACATAATCCGCGAGCCACAGTAAACAAACGCGAGCCACAATTAGGGTGACCAGGTGTCCCGCTTTTGGTTGTATACTGCACAGCCATTTTACCTAATGTCCCACGTCCCTCTTTTCGAAGCAAAAAATAAAAACATGGGTCTAAAAGCCCCTTCCTACAGTAAACGTAGCAACCTGCCTCTTGTCCACACACATTGCTCTGCTCGTTTTATCATTGCTCTCACGGAGATAAAACTGGGAACGAGGTTACTCTGCTTCTGACGCTACCTCATATCTGATTGGTTAGGTAGTAATTTAGGATATTTAAAATGTCTTCCAATGTTAAATAAAGGTTTATTGCACTTTGAAACGGTTTCCTTGCATTATGCTATTATCATTATATTAGTAAAAAAAAAAATTGATTGAAAACTTTTGGGAAATACATTTCTCAAAAAAATTATTTCTCTCAAAACCGCAATAATATCACGTATCGCAATAATTTCTGGGACAATTAATCGCCCAGCAAAATGTGTTATCGTGACAGGCCTAGATATAACTATATTACACTGTATACAAGAACACAAGCAAAAACAAACATAAACAGGGCTATTATTATACTAACGTACGTATGGTTAAGAAGGGAAATCCGTTATGTAATTGCTAGTGTGCAGCGGGGCTGGGCGCGCGCCGCACATCCGGGGTACAATGTTGCATCATAGGCTGCGTGTCGATGTTGCAGAAGCATAAAGACAGAGTGTCTGCAACACCGTTGCGTTGTCGATGTTGTGTTGCAGTTGCTTTGCAGTTTCTGTAGCATGCAGAGGCCTTGACACACATGACGCACAACTAAGCATATTATTTGATAGTGAATGGAGGTTATGGTTCGAGACACACTGCAGATAACACACAGACCACTGGGAATACAGACAAGGTAAACGCATTAGTTGGGGAGGTTGGGACTTGATTCGGGACATATAATACAAATAACACGTACTAGACTAAACTGTAGACACTAGCACACATGACACACAAATAAGATGACAGGGAACATGGGGAATCACATTCGGAGACCGGACCGGGAGCTCTGGAAATGTACTATTGAAAGATAAAAATTAAAATAAAATGTTGGACAATAATAGGGACATTGGAGAATCCCCATTGGGGATATCCACGTCGTTATAGGAGGGGCCCTCTCCAGGGCCCTCATTTATCAAAATTCCTTAGAAAGTGTTCTATTTTCATACGTAAGCACAGAATTTAGAATGTGTGCCAGGGTTTCCTTTAGAAAAAATTGTTGCCGGCCTCAGTGTCAGAGAAATTCCGGTCAGAGTTTATTGAGCTTAAAAACAATTGATAGGCAAAAGAATGACAACAAAACAAAAGAATGACATCCTCAAGGCATGTAGATTTATAATATTTTAACTTAAAACTAGGCTACTTTTGCGTATACAGTCATTATATTCCAAATAAAATAAGTCCAGAGACTCCGTGCTGCTGCCGACTTTAAATCAAATAGGTGTCTGTGGGCAGTCGCCCGTCATTAATAAACAGCAGTCTGTTATAATCACATTTTTATGAGCTAACGAATTCCGTTATATTGGACATTTGTATTAATTATATCAAGTGAAGAACTGAGAAATTTGGCAGAGAGAGACGGCAACATTATCGTGGGTTTGCGTGATGACTCTCTCCACCTCCCAACGACTTATTTGCGAGAGTATGTCGCTGCAGAGGCTGTTTTCAGGCTCTATCTGGGGACCGCTCAGCAGCGCCCCCCACCCAACAGCTGAATTGCTAATGGCTGAATTGGAGTACTGCACTGTGCCGGCACTGCTGGTGTGCAGCTCCGGCTCTGCACTCGCAAACCCAGCACTAAGCTCTCGCTGACAACGTCGTTGTCATTATTAGAAGCAACGATGAAACAAATGTAATGATTGTTTCGTTCATCGCATAGGCTATTTAATTTTAGCCTATTTTAATACAATTCAAATAATCAAATTGTGCTTAGAGGGAATTATTTTCACTGGACATTATGACCGGAGAGATTAAATATGTCCGACTTCAACAGATTTTGCCGGTCAAATACCTGTAATTACCGGCTAACGGAAACGCTGATGTGTGCACGCACAAAAAAAACTGGATTTATCACACGTGCGTACACAGGTCCTACGCACACCTGTCTTGATAAATATCACTTTGATCCTACGCTTGAGCTCGTGCATGGTTTTAAGTATTTGCATACCAGAACCGCCCGATTATCCATATATGGTCATGAAACACCCCCATGGGATGTGAAATAATGGACTGACCCGAGGGAATTGCGTGTTGTGGAGAAATACGAGACAGGCTGACAGACATGTACACGTACGGTGATGTCGGATATGATATCTCTTAAAGACCATATTAACTAATAGGGGTGGAAATCACCAGTTTCATCACGATACGATACGATATCGATTCTTTGGACAACGATACAATATTTTCCGATATCCAAAGTCTGCCACGATACGATTAGATTCAGGTGCCTGCGATCGATATGAGACGATATTATATGCCCATTTAACACAATCGGTAACATTTAAATCAACAACAAAAAAAGGCAATGGAAATATCATGACATTTTTTATTGTTGATCTCTTCCAGACATTTAAATGAAAAACAATCTATTGTTTTTAATACAAATAGACCTCCTGTTCACAGTTTTTGGTTAGTTTAGTTTTTTTCCGATATTAATATCCTATCACAGTGCTGTATTTTGGCTGGAAAAGGCATATTGGGAGTCAGAAGGTGCAGTACCGGCCAGATCCTGTTAGTGGGGCTATCTCGAGAATGCAGTAACCCCCCCTCCTTCCCAGTCCCTAGTGGACCTCTGCTGCTCTCTCTATCAGCTTAGCTTAGTTAGCTCACGCTAACGCAACGTTAATTTCGGTATTTAACGCGATGTGGGCATAAAGGAATGGCGAGGATGGAAAGCATGTTAGATGCATTTGACCCCTTGTGGGGGAAAAAAACAACATGAACTTATTTCGGGCAAAATAGGCGGACTCTGAAGCAATGTTGTCTAACGTCTACACACGCTGAGCTGCGCTGAGCTACTGTTGTTGTTGCAGCCAGCCGGGCGGATATGCTCACGAGGGGATTTTCAAAATAAGAGTATCGCAATATGAATAGATCTTTTTATGTTGCATCGATCCTATTTGATAATTGATAATAGATCGATATATCGATCTGGATCGATGTATTGTCCCACCCCTATTAACTAATAAAGCCTGTGCTGGAATATGACTGCCTTTTTCCGTTTTGTTCGATTAATACCCAGGGATTAAAGTTCTCCTCAATTGTATTCCAAATCGCGACGGATTTTCCGTCAATTTTCTACCTGCTGCATATGATTTCTAGAGGCATACAATCTATTTTGATGTCAGTATTGGGTAGCCTATATAAACAATAATACGAGAGCATATACAAGAACAATGAATCTCACTGCCACGTATGATGTAGCCTATACGCCATGTGTAGCCTGCCTATGTGATCAATACAAACATGAACTTGAATCCCATCATCATATTTACATAGTCTGTCCACTATGTTTATTACTTTGTTATTTCCCCCCCCCCTATCTATGTAAAGCGACCTTGCATGGGTCTCTTGAAAGGCGCTATATAAAATGAAGCTCTATTATTATTGTTATTATTATTATTATTATCACGTCTGTGCGCGGAGCTCACAAAAAAATAAATACTGTCTTTTACTGTTAGTCTCAGTGAAGTTTCAATGGAGCTAGGTAATCTATTCTAACCAACAAATTGAAGTAGAAAGCATTTCGTTGTGGCCAATCTTATTTGGAAACATGACACAAAATAATAGTATGTCGCTTTTTATTTGAAACAATATTTAATCGCGTTTGGAGGTGGGTGTTCTGTAACCCCTTTCGTGACTGTGATGCACCGAGTGAATCCACAGTCACTTGCTCCTCAATAGGAAACCAACCTAGATTTACCCTGAAGGACTGGTTCTAACCGAACCGTTCGTTATACAAGAATCACAGAGAAATGTCAAAGGTACTCACAGTTGCACGAGGGTTTCGGACAGAGATACGGGATGGTCAACACAGATTGGTCAACACAGCATTATTTCCGGCGTTGGCTGCCTGGTGTGATCACAGTGCATGCGCATCATGCACACAACGCCGGAAATAATGCAGTGTTGACCAGTTTATGAAAATTATTTAAAATGTTTATTAGCAACGCAGAGCTTTCAAACCATCCCGTATCTCTGTCCGAAACCCTCCTGCAACTGTGAGTACCTTTGAAACGTCTCTGTGATTCTTGTATAACGAACGGTTCGGTCAGAACCAGTCATTCAGGGTAAATCTAGGTTGGTTTCCTATTGAGGAGCAAGTGACTGTGGATTCACTCGGTGCATCACAGTCACGAAAGGGGCTAGGTGGTTGATGGTGGTTGAGAAGTGAGAGAGAGAACCCTTGTAAGTTCTCTCTATTTATACACTGTGGAGCGCAGTTCTGCTATGACATCACTGCGGCATCCTCAAACCTCAAGACCGTTCCAGAACGTTCTAGCCTGTTCTACTATGACATCATACTGAAGCTTAACTTGAATTACACTATGACACAGCGGCAGTTACACTAGGTGTTCTGCGTCTGCCCCCCCCCCCGTGCCAAACAAGCAAGCCAACCTCTTGTTCGCGCATGAGCCCATTATAATTACACTACTGTCGCTATTTCACAATGAACTATAATGAATTACGGTTCATACAGAACACGCGCCAGTGTCGGGAGTAATGCACAAAAGCTTATTTCCGCGTTGAAACTAATGCATGAACTGAGGAGCACATATGCCGTAGTAACGATATTCTACCACTGGGCGTCAGCTACGCATGCTCAGCTGTGCGTAGACATAAGCACAAAGTCAAGTTCATGTTCAAATGGATAAATCCCATACTTTGCTTAGAAATGGTCGTACGCACGGGTTAAGCACATATCTGTGCGTATGCAACGTTGATAAATGAGGGCCCAGGAGAGCCTTTCCCCGCCAACGGGGGTTAAACGGGGTTAAAAATAATTACCTGGGAAGTGCCAATTGTCTTTAGTCTTCTTTTATATTATTTTCTTCTGAGTTATGTTAGAATAGCAGTTGCTTTAAATGTGCACATGGACAAATATGAAGGACAAGAATTAAAAATGTTGGACATGAAGAGAGACTTGGAGAATCTCCTTTGGGGGGTATCTCCGTCTCTGGGGGGGGGGCTTCTCCAGTGGGAGGGCTGATTTCCCCAACCCCCCCCCCCCCCCCCCCCTCCTGGGGCGGTCTGGTCGCGTCTATTCTTATCCTAACGCATGTTTGCTTCCGCGTTCGCGTTTTGCGCTCTGATTGGCCACTGACGTACGCTAGTTTTGCCCCCCCCGGCAGGCACGTGCACACATAGAGGCTAAGGGGTGCCTGAGCACCTGCCTTTTTGAGCCTCATCAAAAAAGTGCCATTTTTGAAAAAAAAAATAATAATTTTTTTTTTATCGTTAAGCTATAGACTGCCCTTCCAACTGAAAAATGTCAGGATAGAATCAAAATATTAGGTAAAGAGAGAGAGATGCCCCATATTCCATTGCAGTTTGCACGGCCTCCTCAACGTGCCTCTCCGCGGACCTATATATTTTATGCATAGCGTGGGTGGTGATGATGATGATGATAGAAACCGCTGTTGAATGCTGGTATTTCACTCATTGAGGGACACGAAGAAGTCAAGTCCGATGGGATTTGGGAATCTCAAATACAAATCGGGATTGGAATAAAAAATGCATTTATATTAAACAATACAGAATATACAGCACTTCTTGGGGTCTGTAGGCTAAGCACTTATTCCCTCCCCCCTGAACATTTATGGAGATGTATGGGCCTTTTAAGTCAGTGATAAAAGTGTCTTTCAAGGATAAGTGAGCTCCTGCACTGATTATTATAGTTCAATATTCAATATTTGATCACCATAACCCCCCAAAAAGCATAAAAAGGGGGCCCCGCCCAAAAGGGCCCTTAAAAATCACGCTCGCGCGCTACGCGCGCTCGGTTAATATATACACACAAGTGTGGTGCCCTTTTCAGCCTTTGAGCACCTGCCCCTCTAAAGTCCTGTGCACGTCCCTGCCCCCCGGTATGAGCGTAGAAATAATGCGTGGAGAGCGAGCCTCGCACACGCGCACTTTGAAATGAATCATTCCAGCAAAGTACGCTTCTATTATTCGAATGACTGTTTTAATGGGTATCACAGTAGTAAGTCCTACTGTAGAACATGACATATTAGCATGACATCTGATTTAATAATGCCAATACTAAAGATTAGGGACAAACGCAATTGGCACAAGTGTAAATCATGGATTAGTCACTCAGTTTTAACATCCGACTTAGCTCACCTCGTTAGTCTGCTGGCTGTGGATCCTATGGTCACAAGTTCAAATCACTCTTGGTTAATTTTTTATTTTTTTTAACGTTTAATTAATTTATCCACTCTGGTTGGATGGTGTGTATGTATTGTGCTGTATAATGACAATACATTTGAATCGAATCTCATTTTGAAATCGCTACCTGTTGAGTGGATCACCATGGTGCAATGCAATCACCTCCGAAGCTGTCGTGTCCATGTCCCAGGCAGCGTAGCGATTTCAAAATGAGATTCGATTCAAATGTAGAGGCCTAGACTTATTAAAACACATTTGTGTCGACTTTAAGCGGGCGACCTGCATGTGTGACAAAAAAAGTCACTCGCCACTTAAAATCAAAGCATGTATTTAACAAATAAAAAAAAATTCTAAACACGGTTTTATATTAACTTAATAAATAAACAAACTAAAATGCTGTACTAACGAAGCAACAATAGTATTTTTAATGAGGCTATTATTATTTTGCAACAAGATAGCCTACATAGAACATAAATAGTCTGAGACAGGCTATGACTCACATGGTCCCGATTCCAGCATATCGACATGGTCAGACGGGAGTGCATGCAGCCTGGTCACAATCAGTCCAAAAACACGGGTATATAGAGGTACTGGCGTGCCAGCTTTGCAAGCCTGGAGAATCTCCCCGCATTGACTTTCCACCAGTCAGTCAGATTTGTATCCAGGGATGGGGAATGGCTTCTTTTAACTGTTAGGTGAGGTGGTCTGCCATATGCCGACCCGGTAAACCTCTAGTTAGCAACACAGCAGTGGTGACTCGCCAGTCCTCTGTGATGTAGTAGCAAGTGACTGTAACATAGCTTTCGGCCATCAGGGCAGTCCAGCTGTCTGTCGTCAATGCAACCTTGCAAGCAGCTGTATAAGCTGTATAAGCAGGTGTATAATTTGCCAAAATCCTTCGCCGTCAACCATATCGATCATGGCATTTTCGAATGCGCAGACTGACTTGGGTTATTATTATTTTTTTGTATCTACTTTTTCTCCTTATTTTTCTCCCATCCCAATTTCGTATTGCCAATTCTCCCCTTCAATTCTCCCCTCCCCTGTCTTGAACGTTGCTAGACTATGCCTCCCACTGTTCGGCTGTAGTGAGGATAGAAGCCTTGCATCACGTGTCCCCTCCGGTACACGAGGAGGCAGCCTGTCGCATCTTTTCACCAGACAGCGCGGACTCTGTGGCGAGGAGTAACGCGTGGCCAGGCTCACGCTGCCCCCGATACTTCCTGTCTCTGCTGTACAGGCGTCACCCAACTGACCTGTAGGAGTCGCTGTCCACAACGTCCAATCCCCACCCATCGACTTTCCACCTGCTACCTCTGCCAATTGAGATAGTTGGGTTCTTTTTTCAAAATCAACGCTTCTCTTATCCTGCTTAACTTTGCAAGTTGCCGTCGCTCGTGTTTTTTCCCCTCGCTTATTTTCCAGACACAGAGGTAGTTGCCTCCTCATCATAGTTATATTGTTTTGTTATATATATTGTTATATTGAAACATGCTTTGAAAATACACCATTCTTCTGACGGCTACAATGTAATAAGAGACAAACAATATTGTAACAATTGTTTGATAGTAGATCGAGTAAATGTCATGTTGCCTTGGGCCCCTAGAAACTAATGTGAGCCCCAACCTCAGGAACCTTGGGGTAAACTTTGATCAGGCCATGCACCTCGACACTCATATCAAGTCGGTGACCCGCACCTGTTTTTTCCATCTCAGGAATATTGCTAAGCTCAGGTCGATTGTTTCCCATTCTGACCTAGAGTTGCTCATCCATGCCTTCGTTTCTTCTCGTCTAGACTACTGCAATTCGGTTCTCACCTGCTTCAATAAATCATCCATAGACCGCCTCCAGTTCATCCAAAATACTGCTGCAAGACTGCTAACCAGATCAAGCAGAAGGTGTCACATCACTCCAATCCTAGCCTCCTTGCACTGGCTTCCTATACATCTCAGAATTAATTTCAAGGTCCTGGTGCTCACTTTTAGGGCTTTGCATGGCCAGGCACCAGAATATTTAACCGACCTGCTGGAACCATATGTGCCCAGCAGGACCCTGAGGACAGCTGACCAGGATCTGTTGGTCATTCCGCGCACCAGGTTGATCACCAAAGGTGACGGAGCCTTTCAATCTGTAGCGCCTAGACTCTGGAATGCCCTTCCTCGTGGCCTAAGAGCTGTAGCGTCTTGTTGACATTTTTTAAAATCAGCTAAAAACATTACTGTTTAAACAGGCCTTTGGGTAATGTTTGAGCTTCTCCTCCAGGTATAAAATATGTCTTTTGTTTTGTTTTGTTTCTCTGTGATGCATTGTGTTTTGTTCTGTCTCTTATCTCTTGAATGGTTCTTGCTTTTTATTTTATTTTAATTTAATTTCTGCTGTATGTAAAGCACTTTGTGAGTTGTTTCTGTGAAAAGTGCTATATAAATAAACTTTACTTACTTACATCCAGTGTCGTAACTCTGTTGCTAGTGGTGCGGGGGACAGATTAGGGGGCGTGGTCAGTGACGTTGCGGGGGGGGGGGGGGGGGGTAAACCCGTATTTTAAGTATGACTCCTGTTTATTAAAATAAGCTTTATAGGTCGTAGGCTCCTCTTCTGGCTCATCAGTTGGTATTTCCCCGTTGCAAAGAAGCTATCCAAAGACGTTTTCAAACGTTCGCTCGCATGATCGCATCCCAAACTCGGAAGTGAAAGTGAAATTCCATTGGTTCTCCCAGTCCACGTGACAATTTCTAGCATTTCAATTGGCTATAGTGACAGACATAGATATGATGAAGACCTGAGCTCAGAGATGGAACAAGCAGCCGTTTTTCCATGTTGTCCAAGTGCCGCGTTGCGTCACCGTTTATTATCATGTTACATTGTTTTTGGACGGTAAAAACGTGGGGGGGGACAATAACTCTATTCTGAAATCATGCGGGGGAAATTTTTCGGCCCCCCCCCCCATAGTTACGCCCCTGCTTACATCAGTTTATAAGCTGCCGCGGTTGAGATGACTTACTTTGGCGCAGCGCTCTACTCTCTCGTCTCTCCCTCTCAAAGAAAAAAAATGCACACACACTCACCCCAACTTACGTCACGTACACACACACACCCAGAGACGGAGAGGCGGTGCCAGAGGTTTGTTTGGAGGAAACAGAGAACGGCGATACGAGAGCCTGAGAGAAGTGGAGAGAGTTTAGCTAGTTTAAATATTAGCCCTACGTGTTTTATTCAGAAACGGCAATGGAATATGGAGGCGCCGAGGTGGATGAACTGGTAGTAGCCTCGCGTTCTAACCGTTAGCATTGCAGCTAGCGTTAATGAGCTAATAAGGCACTGGATTCATAGCTTGATAGCTAGCGTCTAAATCCTCTATTGTCCGTGTCTGTCGCGTTGAAGATGACGTCACGGCGCCCCAGCTACACTGACGGAGGTGGGGGGGGTACCGTCTTTATATCTATCTATGGGGGGTACTACCGAGTCGGGTAGGCACCGTGCAATACCTGGAAAAGCGGCATAAGAGAATACTTCATAATGTTTCATGCAATTAAAAAGTTAATATATATATGATGATGATGCACACACACCTTTACAGTGTTTTGTTTACCAGTAGGATATTATAACATTGCTGATAATAAAAATCATAAGTCTAAGCTATCAAGTCTTCCGTGATTTTATGACTATATATTAAAAGTATAGGCGGACCATTCCTTGGTTACATGATTATTATTTTCTCACTGTAGTGTGTGTGTATTTTTGGCTAAAGTGGATAGAAAACCGTACTGTGCAAAAGTCTTAGGCACCCAAGAGTTTTTATATAAATAGTCTTAGATGTTAATAATTTTTTTTCTGTATTAGTGATTTTATTTTATTTTATTAGGGATCCCCATTAGCTGGTGCGATAGCAACCAGCTAGTCTTCCTGGGGTCCACACACAAAAAAACATACAAAAACAATCACTATTGCAAAAACAAAATTATTAAAAGTCAGTACACACAATGCATAATGAAACTACTGTAACTATTAAGATAGCTAAAATTACATTAGTGTAAAACAAAAACAAAAAATTACTTTACAGTGTTAAAAACAATTTAAAAACAATTTAAGATTATTCTAAAAAGTGAATCTACTGTAAATGCAGCAGAGGTTCCGAGGCAGGCCATTCCAAAGAGTTAATGCTCTAAAAATAAAAAGATCTCCCCAAAGCGCTGGTTCTAGGACCTGGCAATTCAAGCTGCCCACTACTGGAACCTCTAGTGTAATGCTCATGCACAGTATTACTAAAAACAATCAGATTATGTATAAAAACAGGAATTTTACTGCTCATGACCAACTTGAACAGCACAAGTATATTAAAGACGATCTATTTTCAACGTTAAGCCAAGAGAGGCGGGCATGCATACGGCTCACATTAGACCTTAGTGAGCAGCACAGTACCAACCGTGCTGCCCTGTTCTGGACCACCTGGAGCTTCCTGGGGTCACCACTGGCAGCAGATGACCACATCGCAGAGCAATAGTCAAGATGACATAAAACTAAACTTTGCACTATCTGACATAAAAGGGGACGGGCAACAAAAGAAGCACATTTCCTGGAAATACCAAGTGTGTCAGTAGACTACTCTTTAAGATTTTTTGAAATGTTTAATTAAATAATTTTTGAAAGCATCTTCATGGTTTAATGCAGACAAATGTTGCAGGGACTATTTTAATCGTCATGTTGGTGTGACTGTATGCTTCAAAGGGTTAAATCAAGCATTTTTAAGTGCTTTAGAGGAAATGTCAAAATATCATGATGTACATCGTGTATCGTGACATAGCCAAAAAATATCGTGATATCATTTAGAGGCCATATCGCCCAGCCCTATTTTGACCAGGTTCTCCCCGCTGATGAGATGGAGAGTGCAGCTCAGGGGTATTTCATTCAGGAGGGTTTGTTTGGATCGGATGTGAAAAAGGGCGGCTCTCCGGTAGGGCTGAGTACCGAACTCTGTACTTTTAAGGGTACCGACTGAATTACCTTGGTACTACAGAGTATCGATTCATGTTGGATCAATCAATGCCACATTTCGGTACCTAAGACCCGCCCAGTTCGAAAATAATCTGAATTCCAATGACGTGCAATTGTCATTTCATTATAGACGCAGACCAGTGCGGACCTTCAATGACGTGCAATTGTCATTTCATAAGACATGTTTATATTTATGTTTATTAGGATCCCCATTAGTCATCATCAACAACGTGTTGACTATTCTTCCTGGGGTCCTCACAGATATACACATACAAATATGAAACATTCAGTGTAAATCAGTCGTATCACATACATAATCAATAGCAAAAAAAACAAAAGGTCATAGGTGAATCCATTCACCATACCTTTAACTCATTCAGCGCCAGCTATTAGACGGGTCCCGTTGTAGCAATGCCACGCTTTAAAAGTTAGGAGTGCGTCACCTTGTTTGTAGAGCTATAACTATATTCTATATTATAGCTATGGATACAATACTATGGCCCATTTGACATCAGCTATCTATCGTTCAATATGTGAAAAAGTAAAAATGTTCATCCATACGTTCCCGTGTTATACCGTGTTGAATATAAGTATAGTTTTAGAGTGGTCTGGGGTAATTCCCGAAAGGATGAGTTATAGCCTCATACGTGAATCCTACTATAAGCGTTGCCGTTTCTTGCCTGGACATGCTACTATTCCCAAATAAAATCTATATAATAGGTATTATGTTTCATCATGAATGCATGAAAGGCGTTTCTGATACTTTTGATTGCCAGTAACGGCATTCGTATTGAACCCTAAAAACGTTGATCAGCTCGATCGGTATAAAAGCATTGCACGATCAAGCCAGAATTGACGTCAGATAGTCCTTACCTGTGATCGGGAGTATTCCAAAAATAATATTCAAATTGTTTGATCGCCATCTGGTCTATCCGATGTCCATTTGGTCCACGACATAACCCACCACAACATATGGATCGGGAGCATTTGACGTGCTTCAATCAATGCAACCGGGAGAACCGCTCGACTGGCCCGACCCAGAAAACAGCGCCCGGAGATATTTGACCATTGCACAGGCCAAGATATAAGGTTTCAAAGGGTGCTCGATACCGTTGTCTAGCTGGATGCGGCCGGTATTGCACTATGGCGATCTCAGACTCATTCCCTATGGTAACACCAAGGTCCCTGGATGAATAATGAATACAAATATTGAATAAACGACCAAAACCCGAGATATCTCAGGTCTGGCAGCCAATGCATGGCGAGTGAACCAGACTTATCTCGGGTTTGGCAATTAAAGGGTACATTTTATTTATTTTTTATTTTTTTTTATTATCTCCCCCCCCCCCCCCTCCTTTTTTCCGATTTTTCTCCCATCCCACTGTTAGTCGTTATGCCAATTCCCAACCCCCTTCCTGGTTGTTGCGCACTCCCCCCTACTGTTGGTCCGAGAGGCCGGAGACTGTCACATGCTTTCCTCCGACGCATGTGCAGCCAGCCAGCAGCCAGCGCTGATTCTCACCGGGAGAGTGTAACGTGTGGAAGGTCACACTACCTCCCTCCAGATCCTACCCTCGCTGTGCAGGCGCCCCGACCGAACTGTAGGGGTCGCTGTCCACAACGCCCAGGACCTACCCATCAGCTTTCCCACCCCTAACACTGCCAATTGTGTTAGTATGAACGACCAGCCAAACTGATAGCAACGCCGAGAGCTGGATTCGAACCCAGCGTCTCCAGCGGTGATGGCGAGCGCCTTGCCCACTACACCACCTAGCCGCCCGATTTCTTTTATTTTTATTTTATTTTAATTTTTAAAAAAAAATTAATTGCATGGTTTGCGGTTTGCTAATTGCATCATTTCAAATTTCGATTTAAAATCGATTAATCGTTCAGCCCTACTTTGAAGTGAATTCTATAGTGTACTGGGAGCCAGTGCAGGGATGCCAGAATGGGAGTGATGTGACATGATTTTTTTTTACCTTGTGAGTAGCCTGGCTGCAGCATTTTGGATCATTTTCAGTTTGTCTGTGGATGATTTAGTGAGACAGGTGAAAAGTGAGTTGCAGTAATAGCCTAGAGGAAATAAAAGCATGCACGGACAGTTCTAATTCAGAGTGAGATGTGATGGAGCAGAGTTTTGTAATATTTCTAAGGTGAAAAAAGCAAGTGCGTGTACCGTGTAAGTGTTTTGACATGTTTGTCTAGGTTCATGGCCTGGTCGAAAACAACACCTAGGTTTCTCAGATGGGGGCGTATGTTTTCTTTGAGGGACCCCAAGTGGGTGGCCACTCTAGCTGCAGTCTTCTCAGCTGCTACGATCAGCACCTCTGTTTATGCAGCATTTAACTGGAGGAAGTTACTCCCCATCCAACTCTCAATGCTGAGCAGGCACTCCTGGAGAAGGCTGAGTTTCTCCAACTTATCAGGTTTAAAAGAGCAAAGTAGCTGTATGTCGTCTGCGTAGCAGTGATATTTAATGCCAGTGAATTTGTTGATGAGGAGGCCTAAAGGAAGCATATAAATGGCAAAAAGGAGTGGTCCTAGCACAGATCCCTGTGTTACCCCACATGAGAGGGGGGTGAGGTCAGATTTAAAGGGACCCACACCCACGAGAACGTTCTCTCCCTTAGGTAAGAGGCAACCCATTTTAGAGCGCTCCCAGAGATGCCCACCCACTCCCTGAGCCTGTCTAAAATGACGCTGTGGTTAACTGTGTCAAACGTTCAGGTCTAACAGGACCAGGACAGCATTCACCAGAGTCAGCGGACATCAAGAGATCATTTGATTGAAAAGAGCAGATTCAGTGGAGTGGAGTTTGCGGAAGCCAGATTGGAATTGTGAGCTGGTTGGCTACAACCTTTTCTAACACCTTTGATACAAAAGGCAGCTTGGAGATGGGTCTGTAGTTGTTATCGATGGTGGGGTCTAGGTTGGGCTTTTTGAGGAGTGGCTGTACGACTGCCTCCTTAAAATAGATTGTGACAGAACCAGAGGCTAGGGATGAGTTTATAATAGTGACTAGACTGGGGCCAACAGAGCAAAAAACTTCCTTCAACATGGATGTAGGAAGGATGTCTAGGGGGCTTGAGGAGGTCTTCATGGAGGTGACTAAAATGGTGAGATCATCCAGAGAGACAGGTGAAAAATTACTCGGGGGTGCTTGAGTGATGGGATGGAGGGGAAGGGGGATAGAGAAGGAGTGATGTTAGCCATTATATTAGCAACCTTGGTGACAAAAGATCGAAGAAAGAGGTTACAGTCCTCATTTGACAGCACTGGTGTAGGGGGGGGGGGGCTGACAAGTGTGTTAATGGTTTTAAATAATACGTATGCCGTTGGTGACGATCGAAGCATAGAAACCCGGGGCTGTCTTAAATA
The DNA here is from genome assembly GCF_963971535.1 of Notolepis coatsorum. Taxonomy (NCBI): domain Eukaryota; kingdom Metazoa; phylum Chordata; class Actinopteri; order Aulopiformes; family Paralepididae; genus Notolepis; species Notolepis coatsorum. The sequence continues at coordinate 48,296,825 of NC_140176.1, read as the reverse complement.
TGTTAAATTATTATTATTAAATTATGTTCGATGGCACGAGCTTCGAACATAAAAGAAAAAATCGAAGCTTAAAAAAAATTATAAAAAATAAATGATTTCTTTTTTTTGCCTCAAATCTTGCGCCTCCATTCCAATGAAACAAAAGTAAGCGGCGCCTTCCCGCCTCCATTCCAATGAAACGAAAGTAAGTGGCGCCTCGACTCCACCTCTCTACAACAAGCACGTGGAGATTATCTGTGTTGAAAACAACAAGGACATGTCGACGAAGAAGTCATCAGACGTGTGGTTACACTTTAAAATATGCAAAGACAATGCCCAAAAAGCAGAGTGCCAGATATGCCAGAAGAAAATGGCATATCACAACTCTACAACAACTTTGTCAAATCACCTAAAAAACGTAAGTATCGTTGTACACGACGGCGACGCCACACAAAACATTAATAAGGCTATGCCTATGCTGCTATGACTAATGTGTTACCAAGTTGGCTAATTTAATTGTAATCATCTGCTTTTGTAGGTGCATTGTCTGATATAATTATGAATGATAAATTAAATATAATATAATTGTTTGCTTGATAGACGAAGGTTGCAACATAATTATGTAATATCATGTCGTTGGCTGTGAGAGCAGCCCCACTGCACCCAGGCAGCGCAGCCGAGTGAAACCTTGTTGGCTGCGTCACAGTCACGAAAGGGGCTACTTAATTAATTAATCCAATCCACTTTATTTATAGAGCACATTTAAAAACAACAAAGTTTACCAAAGTGCTGTACAAGTCCCACAACATAAGATAATAAAAAATATATATTATTATTATTATGCAAGAGCATATGTATTGTATTAGATAGCAAGTATTAGGTATATATCTCGTAAACTACATTTATATTGATTCAAATGGTTATTTACATTGGATGTTTACTGTTAATGCTTGTGTGTCTAATTTTATGTTATGTTTAAAAAATAATAAAAAAATAAAATACAAAAAGAAATATTATTATTATAATTTTTTTCTCAAAGCTTCGAATTGACAAAAAAAGCTTCGAAGGTCAGCCCTAGAAACCCCCCCCCCCCACCCTTTCATGCATGCATGATTAAACATAATACCGATAATATAGCATTGATTTCAGATTGATTGTTGATCCAAGCGAGGAATGGCACAGTTTCTAGTGATATGCACTAAACGCTGCTTAGCTGCGTTTCCTGGGATTACACAGAATTACTCTAAAACTATACTCATATTCACCACGGTATAAAACGGGAATGTATGGATGAAAAAATTATCAGTTTTTTGCATCTTGACCGGAAGAAACTTGACAATCGACTATATTATTAGATCCATAGCTATAATATTTAATATAGTTTTATTATAGCACTGCAAACACCGGCATGTATCCCCATTCATTAAAGTGCTGGCACATACGGCCATACGGCCCACAGCGACCTCTGGCGCTGAATGTGTTAATTGTGGTCGATGACATTAGTATTTCTTCTATTTCATGTAATTCTAGTCTTAGATTATTTTCTCTTCTAAGTGAATGTATAATGTTTCGCATTTGTAAATATTTAAAGAAATCGGTATTTGGGATGAGAATTCTTACACGTCAGAGGTACACGTAAGTTTCAGAATGGCTTAGTTGTTGGTTCAGTGGGGGATGATCTCGTGACATCTGAACTGGATGAATGAGCCAAAATGAGAATTAGAGACATAGACCCCACATTGCTAGAAAACAATGCTAAACACTGGAAAAGGCCATTTATAAGATAGTTCCCCTTTTAACTCATTTTCATACAAATTTATAAATTCAGGCTTCCTTTAGTCTGGGCTTCCTCTCTCCACATTTTTGGTTATTTTTGTTTGCTTGGAAGCTTACTTTTGTTTTTTTACACTTCGAACAGTCATTCATGCTGCACATACACTCTCATCCATGGACTGCTTACACACTGATACTCATCCATTATTGGCTGACATGTTTTGTTCGTTTGTACCTTTCGATAGTTATATTTAAATAAAATACTTTTTGTTACTTCTTAAATTGTGCCTGTGTCTCCCTTTTTTGTTGCAAGCTTGAGCCAGCTTGTAACAAAACCAACAGAAAAATGTAACAAGTCTTTCCTCCTTTGCCTTTCAGCCATATGCCACAACAGGATTAACAAGCAGCATCAAGGCTGCAATGCCAACAGTTGTCTTGGTGCTGGGCAGACTTAAAGGTTGCTGGATACTAGTAAGACTGTTGAAAGAAACAGGCAAAAAGTGATCTTAATTCATGATCTTGATCTGATAAACATATTACAAACAAATTATCAATAGTACATGGATTAATTGATATTGCTAATATAATATCCATTCCATTGAATATACTGAAAGACTGAATTATCTGTTCTAGTGGTCTGTGTACTTTTAATTTCTCCCCAGAACAACACAAACTAGGAACAACAATGATATTGTTACAAGGACGGATACAACCACAATGTCATATTGCAGGCAACTGCCTGTTGGGTTTTATCTCAGTATTTTATTAATGTTGGCTAGTTTTCAATGACCGTCTTTGGAGCAGATTTAAGCATTACATCACGCGCAGGAGTGTGTTATAGGAATTAGATCATGCCTAGGGGTGGTTGTTAGGCCAGACGCGCAGCGGAGGGTCGTTAGACCCCCCTAGGCATGATCTAATTCCTATAACACACGACTACAAGTGATGTAATGTCTTTTATACAATGGCCGAATTCACCCAACCTTATTGCTATAGAATAAACACACAGTAATTTAAGCATAATGGAGATTTATTCACACAACCATCCGCAGAAAAAGTAGGTCCAAAAGAAAGTTGCCTCCGTGTCTAGAAGCAGAGGGAGGTGCGGTGCTTCAGAGCATGCCATCTAACAACAAACTTCATATAAATCCTGCAATGTATTATTGTTTTGACAATGGGTCATGACAAACCAATTACATAATCCAACATTGTGTAAACAACAAACCTATTCCAGTTAACTATCTTTTCTTTATTATTCGTTACGAATATATCCATACTTCCATTGTGTCTGGGACATCCAGTGAAATCGCTTTGTGCGACAGTGTCCTTTTGCAGAGGGAGGTTGCTACAAAGCATGCCATCTAACTACAAACTTCATATAAAATGACTCTGTAATAGAAGATAACATGGAAGGATAAGATCAGGGGAGGAAATTAGGCCACTTTACTCGCCAAATGCGAGTATTTTTTACGTTTGGCGAGTGATTCATGAAGACCACTCGCCACTCTGGCGAGTATACAAAAAAATAAAACATTCTGCAATCACTGCACTGGCAAACGGTGCGCGTCTTCTGAGTGTTCGCTTTAGTTGACAGACAGTGCCACGAGAGCACTGCACAAGACCACCCGCGGACATATAATGTTTAATAAACGTTTGCGCAGTACTGGCCAACCCGCGGACATATAATAATAAAAGTCCCGCGGTACTACTAGGCTAGCCATCAGGAGCACTCGCAAACAGATAACGTTAAACACAGCAGAATATGGAAAACAGACAGACTGACCAACGGGGAACTGCATCCAACCCTAGTACAACCATCGAGTATAAGTTACTAAGGACACATTTAAATCAGAGGTGTAATGTTGTCTACTAGAACTGTATACAGTGGTTAGCTTCTAGTTAGCGTTATATAGCTGCTTGCTAGCTAACGTTAGCCCCGTATGCTCAAAGCAGCCAGCTAGGTGTATCTGTTATGACTATAATGTTTCCGAAAAAGCACCGGACTACGACGTAAGGTTAGACATTTTATTTCATGCTCAAAAGCCCCTGGCTTGCACATCGCAGTCACGAAAGGGGCTAGCTCAACCAGTGCACTGTGTGCATAACCATAGATATCTATGTGCACAACGTCAACAGCACACCAACCCAACTGACGTTACCACAACACTTGACGGTACTTTCACAGCACTGTCGTAAGACCACCGTGCTGTCTTAAAGGCACAGTGTGCCTACCCAGATGCATATGAATGAATGAATGAAAACTTTATTTAACAGATTGCAGAATGGGTACAATACAGTACGGCTCAATACATACAATTGTTAAGGGGATGCAGACCTGAGAAAGACGTTTGTCTTGTTTCCATCAGGGTCCCCCATTTTCAATTCATATAGACAACATTGACGCGGCTTGACATACAAAGAAGTAATTATCACAATTAGCGATTTTTTTTGTCTGGTAAAAAATCTGTTTGTCTGGTAAAAAAAATCAGATACTCGCCAGTTGGCTGGTAAGCCAAAAAGTTAGTTTCCTCCCCTGGATAAGATCAAGAATGAGGAGGTACTGAGAAGAGCGGATATGCAAGGAGGACAGCTGCTGGAGAGGTTGAAAAAGAGAAAGATGGAGTTGTGCGGGCATGTTCTGAGAGGATCCAGCGGGGAGATGTTCAAGAAGGTGGTGATGGGGAAGGTGAATGGAAAGAGAGGAAGTGGAAGACCAAGAAGAGGCTGGGTAGACGACGTCTGTGATTGGAGTGGAGTGAGAGGCGGAGTCACAGAGTTGGAGAGAAGAAGTGGGGACAGAATGGGTTGGAGAGTGATAGGCAACCTTCGGAACGAAGAAGCCACCTAATGATGATGAATAGAGCCACACTCTGTTATGCACAAGTTTACAGACATACATGACATACAGATAGACAGTACTGCTACATCTATACATTTATGACATCTATACATTTATGACATACCAGATTTACAGATACAGTACTGTTTTTTTGGGTGATTATGGTTTATTTACATTGAGGTTCTGGGGTCACGTGGAGTGTGTTATACGAAATACCCCCTCCACCCCACCTACCAATCTCCTACCTACCAACCTCCTCCAATGTACAGTTTCTTCGTCAAATGTATATACTCTTTTTTTTTTAGACTCTTCTTGTATCACAAATAGTACTGTATTTGTAAATCTGGTACGTCATAAATGTATAGATGTAGCAGTACTGTCTATCTGTATGTCATATCTGTATGTCACTATCTGTATGTCATGCATGTTATGATGCATTGAAAATGGGGGACCCTGATGTAAACAAGACGAAAGTCTTTCTCTGGTCTGCATCCCCTTAACAGTTGTGTGTATTGAGATGTACTGTATTAATTTGTAGCCATTCTGCAATCTGTTAATACAAATTTCAATGAATCAATCAATCAAATAACAACCGGTAACTTCACTGTGCTTCTTAAACAAGATGTAGCAGTACTCTCTATCTGTATGTCATGTATGTCATATATGCTATGATGAATTGAAAATGGGGGACCCTGATGTAAACAAGACGAAAGTCTTTCTCTGGTCTGCATCCCCTTAAACAATTGAGCCGTACTGTATTGTACCCATTCTGCAATCTGTTAATAAAATGTTCAATCAATCACCTATCTGTATGTCATGTATGTCATATATGTTATGATGCATTGAAAATGGGGGACCCTGAAACAAGACGAAAGTCTTTCTCTGGTCTGCATCCCCTTAACAATTGTGTGTATTTAGCTGTACTGTATTGTACCCATTCTTCAATCTGTTGATACAAATTTCAATCAAATCTGAAAAAATTAATAAATAAAAAAAACGTTATTTATTTTTTTGCGATTTTTCTTTTGTTTCACAATGAGTCATGACAAATTAATTACATAATCCATGTGAATGTAACGAACTAACATATTCCAGTTGACTATCTTTTTTGGAGGATTCTTGCATGCCATTGTATAATCACTTTTAAATCACATCAACAACTAAATTTGGAGCATAAAACATTGAGAACTTGAGAAAGACAAACTGAACGAATGCAAAACACACTAAATCTGACCTTCATTCTCTCTTCTCCAGGTACAATTGCTGCATTGCTCCCCAACAACAAGCACGAGATATGAATGAGTCAAGGCCTCACTGCTGTGACCAGTGTGGAAAGCGCTTCATCAAAAAGGCCACTTTTCTAAAACACCAGCGCATTCATGCAGGAGAGAAGCCTTACCACTGTGACCAGTGTGAGAAGAGCTTCAGTATCTCTGGAAACTTAAAGGATCACCAGCGCATTCATACAGGAGAGAAGCCTTACCACTGTGACCAGTGTGGAACACGCTTCCGCCAATCTAATCACTTGAAGAAACACCAGCGCATTCATACAGGAGAGAAGCCTTACCACTGTGACCAGTGTGAGAAAAGCTTCAGTAGATCTACAGAATTAAAGACACACCAGCGCATTCATACAGGAGAGAAGCCTTACTACTGTGACCAGTGTGGAATGCGCTTCCGCCAATCTGATCACTTAAAGAAACACCAGCGCATTCATACAGGAGAGAAGCCTTACCACTGTGACCAGTGTGAGAAGAGCTTCAGTCAGTCTGACAGCTTAAAGACACACCAGCGCATTCATACAGGAGAGAAGCCTTACTACTGTGACCAGTGTGGAATGCTCTTCCGCCAATCTGGAAAATTAAAGATACACCAGCGCATTCATACAGGAGAGAAGCCTTACCACTGTGACCAGTGTGAGAAAAGCTTCAGTCGATCTACAGAATTAAAGACACACCAGCGCATTCATACAGGAGAGAAGCCTTATTACTGTGACCAGTGTGGAATGCGCTTCCGCCAATCTGATCACTTAAAGAGTCACCAGCGCATTCATACAGGAGAGAAGCCTTACCACTGTGACCAGTGTGAGAAGAGCTTCAGTCACTCTGGCAGCTTAAAGAAACACCAGCGCATTCATACAGGAGAGAAGCCTTACCACTGTGACCAGTGTGAGAAGAGCTTCAGTCACTCTGGAAACTTAAAGGATCATCAGCGCATTCATACAGGAGAGAAGCCTTACCACTGTGACCAGTGTGAGAAGAGCTTCAGTCTCTCAAGCAGCTTAAAGAAACACCAGCGCATTCATACAGGAGAGAAGCCTTATCACTGTGACCAGTGTGAGAAGAGCTTCAGTCACTCTGGCAGCTTAAAGACACACCAGCACAGTCATACAGGAGAGAAGCCTTACCACTGTGACCAGTGTGAGAAGAGCTTCAGTGTCTCTCGAAGCTTAAAGGTTCACCAGCGCATTCATACAGGAGAGAAGCCTTATCACTGTGACCAGTGTGAGAAGAGCTTCAGTCACTCGAGCAGCTTAAAGAAACACCAGCGCATTCATTTATTCAGATGAACTACTGACACTCATCTTCAAACACCAGTTTCATGGTTTTAATAGAGGCCTTGCTCTCTAATCCTCTCTTTCAACACTAGTTGTCTCTATTCCAACATGGCTGCCTGTAACCAGACACACATAGGGGCCAAGGAGATTGCGTCCCTCCTAACTATTATTTGACATCTGTAAGCTTTGTAACATGACTCAGTAGGAAATACTGCATCTCTCTCGCTCTATCTCTACGTTCAATGATTTAAAGTAGCCAAACGTTAACACTATAAATACTAACTGGATAGTTGATGATATAAACATTTAATTTACTACATGCAGTGGAAAATGAACAAACGCGAGTTGAGTCAAGTAGGTACTATGCAGTGGAAAAGTGGCATTAGAGAATACTTCATAATGTTTCATGCAAGTATATACTGTATATATTTAGTACACATGATGCACACACCTTTAAAGTGTTATGTTTACCAGTGGGATGTTATAACATTGCTGATAATAAAAATGATTATTATTTTCTCACAGTAGTGTGTATATTTATGTGTGTGTATTTTTGGCTAAAGTGGATAGAAAACACAGTACTATGCAAAAGTCTTTATATAATATATTATAATTGTCTTGGATGTTAATAAAAAAAATCTGTATTAGTGTGTACTCTTAGATTTTTTTAAAACTTTTCATTTAATAATTTTTGAAAGCATCTTCATGGTTTAACTCTAACCAACAACGATTATATACGTGTTTGGCCGACAACCGTTGAACGCCAACCACGTATATATACGTTATTTGACCGTTTTTCCTTTTTTTCTATATTTGTATTCATTATTCATCCAGGGACCTTGGTGTTACCATAGGGAATGAGTCCTGAGGTCGCCAAAGTGCAATACCGGCCGCATCCAGCTAGACGGCCGTATCGAGCACCCTTTGTAACCTTGTATCTTGGCCTGTGTAATGGCCAAATGTCCGGTTTCACTTTTCCTTGTCGGTTGAGGCGAGCGGTTCTCCGGGTTTCATTGAAGCGTGTCGAATATCCCCGATCCATATGTTGTAGTGGGTTATGCCTTGGGCCAAATGGACATTGGATGTACCAGATGGCGATCAAACTATTGGAATATTATTTTTGGAATACTCCCGATCACAGGTAAGGATGATCTGACGTACATTTTTGCTTGATCCTGCAATTTTATACCGATCGGGCTGATAAGCATGTTTAATGTTCAATACGAATGCCGTTACTGACAATCAAATAATCAGAAACGACCCCCCCCCCCCCCTTCATGCATTCATGATGGAACATAATACCTATGATATAGATTTGATTTCGGAATAATAGCGTGTACAGGCAAGAAACGGCAACGTCTATAGTCGAATTGACGTATGAGGCTATAACTCAGCATTTCGGGAATTACCCTAGACCGCTCTAAAACCATACTTATATTCACCACGGTATAACACGGGAACGTATGGATGGAAAAATTCATTCTTTTTCACATATTGAACGATAGATAGTTACTTGGACCTCAATGTCTCTAAGACTAAGGACATGATAATTGACTTCAGACACAACCCCGATCATCAAGCCAGTGTAGCTAGTGTAATTCACGATGAGGACGTCCAGACTGTTGAATCGTACAAATACCTGGGAACTGTGTTTGATTGTTCAACCTAAATACAGAGTCTATTGTTAAAAAAGGTCAGCAGAGGATCTACCTACTGAGAAAGCTGAACTCTTTTAATGTTAATGCGAAGATCCTGAGCACTTTTTATAGTTCTTTTATTGAAAGCCTCCTAACTTTTTCTTTTATCTGCTGGTTCAGTGGCCTGTCCATTAAAGATAGGAACAGCCTACAGTATATTGTGAAAGTGTGCTCCAAAATAATTGGAGTAAAACAGAGAGACCTATGTTCTCTCTGGACGGACCAGGTGGTCAAGAAGGGGACGAGCATCACAAATCAACCCCTCCATGCTCTGTATCAGCGGTTTTCACTGTTGCCTTCTGGCTGCCGTTATGACGTCCCACCAAGTAGGACCAACCGCTACGCCAAATCTTTTGTCTCCTCAGCTATCAGACTTTTAAACACAGACAGTAGTCATTTTAAGTAGCCTTTTGCACTTGGTTGTCTGTTTTTACTTTTACTTTTATTGCTGGATTGTATCACATGGAGTGTTTCTCTTTTTATTTGCCGTGCTGTTGTTGAGATGTTTTGTTGTTTGTTTGTCTTTGTTGCTTGTAAGCTGCAAATATGAATTGCCCCACGCGGGACCAATAAAGTTGTCTGAATCTGAGATAGGTGATGTTAAATGGGCCATAGTATTGTATCCATAGCTAGAATATAGAATATAGTTATAGCTCTACAAACAAGGTGACACGGTCCTATCTTTTAAAGCATAGCAGTGCTATGATCGGCTCTGTCTAATTCCCGGCGGTCAATGAGTTAACCTCTTAAGCTGCAAGGGCCCATGTGGGCCCTCTTGAGGACAATTTGCCCACCGCCACTTTGGCGACAACTAGTGGCTCTGTGTGCATATTTTGTAATACAATATATATATATATCGAATTAAAGCCCCATTTGTTGCCTGTCGATAGCCCTTTCAGGTCACAAAATCCGTTCAGCAGTTCTCGAGTTACATGCCGATATTTGAGGCTTGCGCAAAGTACACGGTATTGCGCAAATACCACTCCGACTCTTGGGGCTCTAGTTCCGTCAATCATTTGGCGATCTCGAAAATGATTGGACAGGGTTGTAGCCAATGAGTGTGGCTTTCCAGTGATACCCCACCTGGGGATGTACAAATCAGGGATCTAGATGAAAAGTCACAAGCGAAAACAGGAAGAGAAAAACCGCAGAATGAATTGAAGTCTATGAGAGAACTGCATTTTCTTTTGTACACAGTTTACCAAAATCACTCCTAATCACTCATTTCTGAACGGATCTTTATGTAACCAACTAAGCCTCCAGCCATTCTGGGGAAATACTACTTCTGGAATACTAACTACAGAAAAAGGTTTTTCTACAACTCAAGTTCAGACCTATGTTACTCTATTTCATTAGCACTAAAGGTGAGTTTTCCTTATTGTATCAGAAACTTCAGAATGTCATCTTTCAAAAGTATAAAGTATAGTATTTTGGTTTGCAAAAAAAGTATGCAGTCCTCAAAAACGAAAACTAAAATGGCCAATCATACTATTGCTGTGTTTGTATCTGGGTGGGTGGTTGGCTTAGTGGTGAGAGCATTCGCCCGCAACCACAATCATTGTTGGTTTGATTCCCCATTGTGTTGTTTTGGACTTTCGTCGATGCAAAATGTAAATAACAAAATATTGTACTTATGGCTATAACATAATATACATTATGTACCTTTTTCCTGTGGTCAATTAGTAATTTACGCTTTCTGATGAGACCATGCTGCCATGATAGGACGCATACCATATAATTGCAACATCATGGGTTTGAATCAAGCTTAGGACCTGTTTTGCATGTCATCCCCCTTCTCTCCATCCCCAATTTCTTTTCACTCAGTCCTATTCAATAAAGCAGAGCATACAAAAAAAAAATACATTATCTATTATTTAAGATTCTACAATTTCTATTTGGCCCCGAGGTGTATTCTGGGAGGTGGTAAAAGGAAAGAAAGATAAATGATCTTTTTACTTTTCATTTTAATTATTAGGTAGTATAGGGGTGTAACGATGCGACCTCACAACGATTCGATTACGATTATTCAGGCAACGATTCAATGCATCATGAAATCTCTTCATTTGACCTCGATTCGATTAATTTTCGATACATTTTCTATCAGTTAATTCCCCCAAAAATGTTGAATACACAAATGTGGCTGGGGGAACTGATTCACTCAACATGAATGGACTATAGGTCAATACAAACAATACACACAAAAAAAACATAAAAGAAAAGAAAAATTTATAATCGATTCTAACACATTGGAATCGATGCATTTCGATTAATCAATGCATCGTTACACCCCTAATTACCACTGTACCTTCTCTGATGGAGGTATAGTTCTTATATGTGATGATGTCTGGCAACTTATTTTATGTTATGTTTTTCATTATTGTATTAAAAAAAAGAGAGAGAGAACCATGCAGTATATGGACACTAATATTATGAGTATTGCTCACACAACACCTTAAAAATTAAATACAATTTTAATTGGAATTGAATATAAGCTTGTGATTAATGAGAGATATCTGAAGAGCATCAAAAGCACACTTTAAATTTGATTTCAAATTAATTTAAGCTTTACTGACTAATGTACAGTTGGATGCTGTAGATTCCATACATGGAGCAATGTTGCCACCCTTTGGCTCAATCAAGAACTGAGAGCAAATGAGATAATAATGTAATTCATGCCCATTTTGATACAGAAACATTGATTTTAATTCACAGATTCAATTTGAAAGCAGAGACAAACTACAGTGTACTTTGTTATCAAATCATTTGATTGTGATGGATGGCTCTGAAGCTGCTTAGGATTGTACAACCTGAAAATCATTCGGATGAGAAGAAAAAGAAAAAACGTTAAATATGGTGACATTTTCTGATGTGCATGAGAAATAAGCAGTTTAAGGGAACATTTTATTCAACCTATTCAAATGTTGAAAATATGTCTTCAAAGTAATGATGTTTCACATTAATCAACCTACCAATAAATCAATCAATCAATTTGGACATAAAAGCAAGAGTCTCATGTAACCATAGAAGCAAGAAGAGGCTTACAGAGTAGATCCAGTCTTGGAAGGATGAGACTCTGGTGAAGACTGTGGGTTTGGAGACCTGGTTGCAGTTGCCAGATGGACCATAGCTGACCACACCATGGACCCTCCAGGCTCCATCAGTGAAGCAACTCAGTGGACCGCCAGAGTCACCCTGGGACAATGAATGAGAGTGGACAGGTCATGATCCTATTTCCAGAGGCTAGAGGAAAGTTTAAAGGGGAATTCCATTCTGGGTCTCTTGTATTTGGTGAAAAGTTTACAGAGTAAAATGAGCTCACAGTCAGTTCTGTATGTATCGTCAAGCCAGAGATATGGTCCTAAATTACTGTGCATGCTACGCTACAGCTTCTGGCTTTATATAGAACTTCACTGAGGTGAAAAAGAGCGGACGTCAAACAATGCCAGTCAAAGGTTGTGTCCTACTAAACACACACAAAGAGGGACGACTGAGCTTTTACTTCTGGCTACCTACCTGGAGAGAGAGTGGGAAGCTGATTGAAAGAGACAAACGAGGTATCAGGAAATTAAAATGACCCGCCCATTGTACTTCTTTGAAATTGAGTGAGCTAGTCTTCATTATGACGTATACTGTAGCTTTACCAAATTAGCTCCTTCCACTGCCGATGTTTCTAAGCAGAATTCTATATCATGCTAGCTTCCGCTCAGCGTCATATTGCATATATCTCGCTTCAGTGTATATGCACTGAATACATTTCAAAATGTACCTTTACATACCAACATCCGTCTGGCCACACCCCCATCTGCTACCTATATAAGCAGGGGTGGGGCCACACACTCATCTCCTTCTCAAATTTCACCACAAGGAAGTGCCTGTTATATACCTCACTTGACGTGGGAAAGAAAGTATTTATCTGAAGAAAGGAAACAGAAGACAAGGAGATACGTTGACATTATATCTTTATTTTCTCTCACTATTTTCGAGAAAATACGGCGATATTGTCTTCGTCACTGGAGTGTCTGGAAGATGATGATCATTCTGACCTCCACCGGCTTTTTCGTATTAGGGGCTCGCGCCGCTGATGTACTCCCCACCTGCAGTCCTCCTTGCTGCGGCTGGATAGGTATTGAACCTCCGGTTATACAGCTGGACTGTGGGAGGCACTGGCTGTTGTGAGAAACCGGTTTGCTTCCGAGCTGGGTGAGTACTGTTTTGCTTGCAAGCACTAGTTGTCTGTTAACGCTGTGGGGGTTAGCTGACAATTTTACAAAGGCCGGCCCCGGATTGGGGTCCTCTGCTCGGCTTCTTAAGCGGCGGACGGAGGATCTTGGTCTGACGCCCATGATGGTCAACCTAGTGGGCCGCGACCGAGAACTGGTTGAACCCAGGATTCTCTGGACAAGCGGATGCTTCTCTGTCCCGTGCAGGCCCCATCTTTCACATGAATGTGGAAGTACACCCTAACAAAGAAATGTGGGCATGGATCTTCGTTATCGGAAGATCCATGCTCAAGTCGGCTGCAGCCTGGATGGGAATTGTGCCGGCTCCGCTGTATGTCTGGTAAATCACAGTTGAAAACTGTGTTTGACATTTCTTTTTCTCTTCCCTCTTAGGATGGGGAGGGACTCAGGTGGCGGCCTGTCTGAAGTGTGGCTTATTATGTCGTTGTGTACAGCTCAGGTGATAGCTGCTTAGCTGGTGTGCTAGTTTGTGGCCTACTGTTGTTAGCCAGTCAGCTGTTAGCTGCTGCGCTAGCTCGTTGTGTTCACTAGGCTAGTGAGCGTTAGCTTGTTGCTATCAGTCGGGCGGCTGTTGAACGTTACTGTGACTATAACATGCCTTAAACACTCTGACTACGACGTCATCTTTGACAGAGGATGTTAGTCGACCCTACACCCGGGTGCCATGCCAGCGAGGACTTTGTCAACATGGAGAACGGCGGCTGGGTGGCGTAGCGGACATTACCCTCGTCACCAACGCAGGAGATGCTGGGTTCGACTCTGTGTCCCGTTGACCAGTGTTGCAGTCCTCTCGGCCTGCGCTCAGGGTGAAGGTAGGAGTCCTGACCGGACTTTAAACACTTCTTCTTTTCTTCCCTTCTAAATGTTTTGTAATAACGATGTTTCCAAAACGTGTGTTGCTGCAATACATTGAGGATACGATGCGTGTTGTGTGTGAATTGTCTTGTCACTGGTATAGCTTCTCTCTCCATAGAAAATCTGCGTTGTTTTTTACATGTGTAAAAATGAACTGGTTAGTTGTGATGAGAACATGTGTGTTCATGTAACGTTTGTAACGTGGGTGAACTCACAACTAAGAGGGTTAATTAACCTGTGAAGCTATGCTTAGTGACATGTGATTGAGGAATGAATCTTTTTCTCAGCCTGTGATGACAATGAACAGCATGTTCACATATTAACAGGGGTACCTGTTCAATCTGGTCGTATCAAGGGTAAGGTAGGAGGGGTGACCCCCCCGGTTTCCCTGGGGCTTCCCCCCTCCTCTCAGACATGTTTGTTTACAATATATTGTGTCACTGTGTTTGTGGGGATACGATGTAACCCTCAGCTTAAGTTGCTGGGGTTGTGCTTCCGCTTGAGAAACTATTCTTTTCCTAAAGAAAAGGTTGTTTGGTCACTTATCATGTGTGCTTAGCAAGGCCTGTGGCCAATACGTAATCAAGGACTTATGTTTCTCTCGTTATGAAAAACGGCGTTCCTCTGTAGTAAGAGTGTACTTTTGCCATTTTTTGTTGTGATGAAGGGTTGTGTGTGTCGTTGTGATCTACAACTGGGTTAGGTTTGGCCCACAGAAGCACATGTGTAAGTCTGGACCGGGGCTCTTAAAGGGGCCCTCTCTGTTCTGTGTCTTTTCCTTAGTAAAACTCAGATAGCAGGTTAGCACATGAGCTATGTGAAGCTGTTAGATGCTTCATGTAGCATGCTATGACTGGGTCATGCTCTACTTTGCCATTACATCGTATCAGGGGTGAGGGGTCGTAAAGGGGTGAACTGGTAATCCTTTCCTCCCCTTTTCTGATTGGTCAGGGGTTAAAACCCCCTGTCCTTCAGGGTTCCTGTCACGTTGCTGTTCGGCACGTTACAGGGTAGGGGGGGGGGGGGAAGTTTCCTGGTCCCACGCCCTGAAAAATTGGGCGTGTGCACCGCGGGGCGTGTGCACTGAGCGCGTCTCTATTCAAGTTTCTTTAATCAAGTTTCTTTAATAGTTGTCATACAGAAGTACAGAATACTTTTATACAAAATGCTTCTTACTGTTACGCTCCAGAGACTGTGCAAGACAAGATAAGTATGAAATAAAATAAATATTGGTAAGACTTCCGTGAGTTGTTCAGGTTCCATGTTATGGATCTGTTTCAGGGAGTTGTCAGAGCTCCTCCTCACGAAGCTCCTCCTCAGGGAGAAGTGCCTTCTGTGAGTTCGGACTCTCCTTCCCAGTGAGGGAGCCTCCTCAGAGTTTCAGAGCCTCCTCCTTGTCAAGGTGAGTAGAACTTCAGAAAGGAGTTCTGCTCTATTGTATGTGTATTCAATTCGATTATTGAGTGTGTATTGGTTCAGTGCCTCCTCCTCGGAGAGCCCTAACCCAAGTGTTACATAGCTCAATGTTGCAATATTTCTTTTCAATCTATACAGCTCGCGTGGGAAGTCTCTCTGGGGATTCCCGTCTCCTCCCTGTGGCGAGGGTGGAGGGATGTAAAAATGAAAAAAATTTTACCCTCAGCCGCGTCACGTGGGATTCATGTCAGTCTGTGTTTCTTTCTTTTTTAATAAAAAGAGGAAAGAACATGAAGCACGACGGCTCCTTGTCGTTCTCCCAGGCGACTTGGAGGAACAATGTCTGGTGTCTTGTTAGACTATCCATTGATGTGTTTGGGTCTTGACACGTACATAGTGCTGGCTCGGGGTGTTTCTGATAAGAATCACGCATGAGGCTGGTACGCCTTGGTTGCTCGTTATTAAAACGGCGTTTTTATAGGGCAACTGGGATGGAGGTTTTCTCTTCCGAGCGCCTGTTACTAGGTCTCGACAAATTCTCGTTCATATCTGGGGTTTGTTAACGGAATAGATCAAAACATAGGTAGAGGGGTATCACGCCCTTGGGGTGGGCCACTGAGCGCGGTACGAATGGGACCGTCTGGGTGGCGCCCTCTTTTCATGTTTTAGATCGACACGCGTACCTACCCCCTCTCTTGGAGTGGGGATGTCGGCGTGATTAGGGCACGGGACTGGTTCTGGTCACGCTGGTCCAGGTCAATTAACCCGTTGTCCGCCGGGGACGCAGATCTGCTGTTCTGGTACGCTGAGAGACTTGTGCTTTTTTCGGGGGGAAAAATGCCGGGTCGGCCCGGGTGTCACAGGGTTGGGCGTTATGGAGGCCCTTTGTTGGGTACATATTGTACCCTGCCCTATCATGAAGGGGCTGGTTCTCCATTCTTTTCGCTCCTCTCTTACGCATGGCGAAGAGGGGGCTGTTGGGGTGGTCTTCTGGACCTCCTCTGGCATCCCTGTGTGCTTCCCGGGCCGCCGGGCCCGGTCCGAAGTTGTGTTTCGTCGACCCGTAGGCCTGGAATAACCCCTTTTTGAAAACTGAAACACTTGTACTGCGGTATAGCCAGTGTATACCCGCAGGTGTGTTTTGGAGTTTTTTCTTGAGGGGTTATAGGAACAACCACTGCATGTGGTACCAAGAGGGTGGTTGATTCCCTGGTGTGTTGGAGAAGAGTCTACTCCCGGGTTACCCGGTTGAGTGTGCCCCTGCACGTTCATGACGTCTGCCAATCGTGTCAGCCTTCTCTGCCTCGGCCCCTCTGGGTCAGGGTTTTTTGGTGGAGGCTTTTGTCATGGTGTGCAACAATGCCAGCATACGCCCCTTCCGCCGGGGGTGCTGTTTTCAGTTGCCCCCTTTGGCGCCTGTCTTGTCCACAGTGCTCCAGGCTCGGGTCAAATGCCTGCTGCCTGGATTGAGGGATCGACCCCTTCTGGTGGTCGTCTCCCCGGTGCGCTGCCTGGTCCCGCTGTAGTGTAGCCTCTTGAGTGCTTCGAGTTACAGCCATGCTGACTGCCTGAGTGTGCCAGGGTCAGTGTGCCAGGCGGTGTGCTAGTGGGGGGAAGGGCCCGCTCTTGGAGGGGCCCTGTCCGAATACGCTGGCGATGTGGGGGGCGGTGTCACTAAGTGACCGCCTGGTGAGGTCTTGATGCTGTGGCGTCGTTGACCTCTCCGGGCCCCCTTTTTCCGGGGGATCCAGTCCCTTCAGTGGGTCTGGGTCTTCCTTCGCGCTCCGCTGCTACGGTCTTGCCACAGGGTTGAGTTGCTCTTGACCCCGTGATTTTGGGGGCAGTAACGAGGTTTGTTCCTTCCGTTCGTTCCCTGGTGGCATGCGGGTTGTGCGTGTGCGTAGTCGTGGGGTCAAGCCACGGTCTGCTCACCCTGTGCGTTGAGTTGCTCGAGTTTCTCTTCGCACGGTCGGATCCGTCTCCCTCCCGTCCTCCAATAGGGAGGGTATCCTCCATTAGGGAGGGTCGGGGGGCTCGGTCCTCTCCGGTCTGATGGTTGTGGGGGGCCTCAGCGGGGTACATTTGTCAAGCTTTTAGCTCCCGCTCAGCTCCTGTTATGCAATATGACGCTGAGCGGAAAGACCAAGTTCTATGAATGCTAGTGACGCTCAGCGTCTAGACACCACTGCGGCCCTTGATTTTTCATTGTGGTGACATTTTTTGGGAAGGAGATGAGTGTGTGGCCCCACCCCTGCTTATATAGGTAGCAGATGGGGGTGTGGCCAGACGGATGTTGGTATGTAAAGCTACATTTAGAAATGTATTCAGTGCATATACACTGAAGCGAGATATATGCAATATGACGCTGAGCGTCACTAGCATTCATAGAACTTGGTTATATTCATAACCTTACGATCACGTTCTCTTCACAAAGAGAGAATTAATCAGTTATGCCTCAATCTGCTAAATTAGTTAAATGTTGCTTTGCGGTGGAATTTCCCTTTGACAGTTGATGAGGCACTCAAGTCTTGACTCTTAGGCTTGTGAGTCCAGACCCAAAGTACATACCTGACAGTGTTGGAGTAGTTAACTGCATGTAGTTCAATTATTATATTTGTGAATGAGTGACCTACGATCATTCAGTGGTCCGCAGCTGCGATCATTTGGCAAGTTAAGACAACCTCTCCACGCGTTAAAGAATCCGGGGGTAACTGTCATAGGCTTTCTTTAAGAACTTAAAGAAAGCCTGTCGTAAGAGAAAACGTAAGACAATGTTGGTGAATGAGGTCCATTGTTCTTTGCGGGTATTTTCTCTATGATGCGTTGAAATGAGGGCGAGTCAACTGTGGAAATAGGTAACATCTCATCAACAACACACATAGCCATCCACTCATGGTTGTTTTGCTGGAGTAAATCCATCACTGGCACTGGTAGAGGCTTCCCTGTCAGCATCAGTCTTTTTTCACATTGTCGTGCTGCCGTGTCGGATGCTTCATCAAATACCGATGGACTGCATATAACTCATACAATGTCATACTTTTCCACAATGTAGTTTGGATGTAGTTGAACAACTTTTTCAAAGTAGTGTTAGTATGACTACATTTTTGTTTTATAGTGGTTAAGATTTAGTTTAACCTCTTTCATTGTGAAGCGTAGCTAGTAGTTTGTGGTAAACTACAGGTTGAGAGTAGTTTCTCCAACACTGGTTTTGTTGTTTTGTTAGAGAGCTCTGCTCCCGTACCTGGCAGCCTGATGTGATTCCGTCTCCTCCAGCACAGACCATGGTTTTCAGGGCGATGCTGCCCCACCACTCATGGGTGGAGCAGATGGAGTGCTCCACAACCTTGAGGGATGCCTCCTGCAGAATGTCAGGAACGCTGCCTCCAGCTAACAAAAAGAAGAAAAAAATAATAAAAGAAAAATGGATGAGTGGGAAATAGAGCGCCTAGTGAGTACATCACTAATACTCTTTACACTGACCATATATGGAGTGTCAGGTCCACTCTGAACACCGGGTGCATGGAAGAGGTCAATGTGAATGAATATAATTTCAAACTATCATGCCCTCAAAGATCTGTGGTTATCGTAGTTTTTCCAAAGGTTTCTATTGCCTAAGTTTGATACCAGTATAAAAGTAAAGTAAAAAAGGTTATTTCCTTTTATAGTAGAAGCTAACATTGAAAAACCAATGGCAAGGGAAATGTTGGCATTAGCATTTACATTTCTAATAACCTATTAACATAATTCATCAAATACACCAACTCATTTACATAAAATACCTTGTTTTTGAACCAATCAAATGCTAAAAGTTAAAAGAACACAACCACTGATAACAGACAAATGCCATTCATTTTCGCCATAGAAAAATTCACTTTAGGATCTGGATGTTCAATATCAAGCCCAAAGTGATATAGTCACTTAATGGTCTGTTATTTACAGGAATGGGTGTGTAAAAGAAGTATGGGAATATGTGCACGTCTAACAGTGTGCTTGTGTTTGTGTTCGTAAAAAACAGGTTTATGACTCTTTACTCACAGGCCAAAAGCCCCCAGCCAGTGATGTAACAGGGGAAGTCGTGAGGCAGCGTTTGTTCAGGAGCGGGCAGATCAGCAAGAGCCACAAAGCCGTTGTCATAGGCAGGGTTGACCAGCCTCATTATAGCAATGTCATTTCTAATAGACACATCAAACAATATCATGTAATTACATTCACTCATCATCATCATGATAATCATCTGCCTCAGAAATATTGGCACACCTATACAGAAAACACTACCAATACTTGTTATTCCAACTCATTTGCTTTGATTAGGAGACATGGAGTGGCTTGCTCCCACTTGCCCATTGCCGAGTTCACCAGTCCAGCCAGGATGGACGATAATCTTCTCCACAGAACTGAACTGCTCACTGCCGTCGTCCTGGGAGAGATCGTACTCCCCTAACACAGTACGGTACAGACTACCCTCCATGCTGACAGGGGAAACAGAGGACAAAACACACTGTGATTACTGAAATTAGATTTAGATAACCATGTAACATGTGTTACTGACATGAACATTTTATCGTAAAAATTAAATGTATACTGTATATCAAAATATTTTTTCGGTAAAACTTTTCATAGAAAAGGAGTGTTCACTTCATGCATGCATATTAATGTCAAATAAAGCTAGTCATTTGATTGGTTGAGAACCTTTACTGTATTGGCTGACTTCATGCAGTAGAATGGAGTGGTATCAGTGACATCACTGGGGAACCATTCCACATCTGCAGTGCCACTTGAGAGATGCACACTGTTTAGTCTCCATGGGTTCAGAGTGACAATATGTCAGATGAACTGAGTATTACCCCTTTCACTACCTCACTACCGAAGGGTTAACCCTTTCACTGCGACACTACAGAAGGTTAACCCTTTCACTGCCACACTACAAAGTGTTAACCCTTTCACTACCACTGTCAAGACTTTTGGTTTATTTAATATAAGGATCAGATCTATGTGAAGGGGTCTAAATAAGTTAACAGGTGTTTGTGCTTGTGAGCATGCACAGTTGCCGCAGCTGCCTTTTAAATGGTGGCTGGCTGTCATTTTCACTATAGCACTGACAGGATCACACCGCCTGTTGGTAAGTGAACTTGATTAAGTGATTGAAACGTTATTAACTTGGCTATGTCACATATAAACACAATGTAATGTATCATGTTGGCTGCTGGCTGCTAATGCAGCCTGCGGATAATATTTGCATGTGCACGGTGTTAGTGATGCTGGCTAAATGAATGAATGTTGTGCCTGAATGTTTGCCGCTAGCTTGTGGCTAGGCTAGCGTACTTTGTTGAAGGTGAACGGCTGAGCTAGTGTCTGTGTGGCTTTCCCGATCACGGTGAGATTCATGTGGCGGAACTTTGGTGTGTGTGTGTGCTCTGATGAATGAGAACTGCTGTCTAGTCCCGTTGTGTGGGTTTGTGTCTGAGACGACCTTGAGTGGCTTGTGTGTTGCGGAGGAGGAAGTAAACATTGCCAGGCATTCTGGTTAATGTAGTCATTGTAGTTCTCCCTCTTTCGCCCACTGTTAAAGGGGACATGACATGCAGGTTTGATGAAATGTATAGCACGTATGAAATGTATAGTGTATGTATATTCAATAGTAGATTGATAGTATATTAATATATCTACAATATAACTATTAATATTATGCTTAATTAATGTGTATGGTACTGTGCATTTTGTTCTGTTTCACAGGTTTTTGACCTATTGATTGATTGATTGAAAAGTTTATTAACAGATTGCAGAATGGGTACAGTACAGTACAGCTCAATACATACAATTGTTAAGGGGATGCAGCCACTGTACACTGTACATTGGAATACTGACAAAGCCATACTTGGTCATTTACTGTACAACTGGGTTAGGACATTTGTAGGGGCCAGTTTCGAATTGCAGTCTCCCGTAGGTGTTCTTTGGGAGTGTTTTTGAAAGTGAGTAGTGATTCACATTCCTTTACAGCTTTGGGTAGGGCGTTCCACATTGATGTGGCATAATTGCGAAGCATGTTTAGTCCCTTGTTTGAGCCGAATCTGGGTTTAACATGATTTGTGGAGCTCCCTCTGGTGTTGTGATCGTGGTATTCACTGACCTTTGGGAAGTATTTTGACATATACATGGGTACTTTGGTCGTGTAGTGTATCTTGTAGACTATGGTAAAGCTATGGTAAAGCTGTGGAAATTATAACCTATGGACAGTCAAACTATGGTATCTAAAGAAAGAAACTATATACAAGCTATGGTCAACTGTGTGAATTATAAGGAGTTGTATTGTGGAAAAACATTTCAAATAGTTTGTTTAAAATAAACAAACTCTAATGACTAACCATTGAGTGATCCATTGTGTGGTGCCTGTCAGCCCCTTTTGGAGGGATTCAAATTGAACATTTTTGAAAGATCCGAACAGTCAAAAACCAAGGCCCGGCTTTCCAGAGAAGAGAGTAGGCCTGATGACTTTGAAGCAAGGACCAAAATAATTAATTAAAGAGACTGCTTAACCCATCTGTTAGCTAACAGCCTATCCATACTGCCCCCTGTACATCTGCTAAACCTGCTAGCCGAAGACAAAGAGCTAAAGCCAATAAAAGGGAACAGTCGGAAAACGAGACTATTAAGCCCAGTTGGGAGAAAAGCTCATAAGTCAACAACGGTCGAAGAAGGAAAAGTTAGCAAGATGGCAGCGACAGAGGAGGAGCTGGAGAAGCTGAAGCAGAGGCGTTTAGCAGCCCAGACTGCTTTTTCCAAAAGAGCCAACCATCTCACCTCCAGGGCTCATGTACTAGGAGAAAGTGAACTGAGAGGTGCATGGTTGAACTTCAAGATGGAGCGTACCAGAGTCGAAGATGCAGGGTTTGAGTACAGCACGGCCCTGAGCGAAGCGGACGATGAAGAGACCACAAAAAAGGCGGTGCAAGTGCGATCGTACGTTTGATGGAATCAAGGACATCGTCGTAAAGAACTTTTGGGCCAGGTTTGCTGAACAGGCCATTGTCACCCTCGCAGAAGGGGCTGAAGCAGCATTGGACCAGGCCGAGGCAACCGATAAGAAGATGACTAGGAGGGAGCACGAACTGGTGAATACAAAGCTGGAACGGAAGATTGGCGAGCTCTACAGAGCTGAGTGGAGAAACCTGATTCCAATAACAAATTTAATGGAGTCAAGGGACCGTAGCAAGGAGCTAAAGCAACGACATGAGACACTGTGGGATGAATGGTCGTGGCGAGGCTGCGACTAGCCTGGCGACGACGATGACCAGCAAGAACACGTAAAGCCTGAACACAAAGAGCATGGCAATAAGCAAACTGCAATGACCGGTGCTCACACAGACCCTTACCTGGTCTTCCCCGTAGACTCTCAGACCCCTGGACGCATCGTCCAGCCTAGCTTGCCCAGCATGGCCCCTAATCTCAATGATGTTGCACTTCAAAATGCTACAAGCACACCACATGGCACCTTCCACACACCGCAAGGTGGTTCCGGCACATACCCTGGTGCTTATAACTTCAGGCCCCAGATCACTCTAGAGCGAGCACGCCTGCCCATGTTTTCTGGTAACATGAGAGCTTACTACCATTGGAACGCTGAATGGGAGGACCTGCAGCAGCTGGAAAACCCACATGGGTTGGAAAACATCAGGAAATTCCATCTCCTAGGGAGCCTAGATGAGAAAGTCAAGAGGGACCTCATGCTGTCCAGCTACGGATCCGCCAATGACATATTCAGGCTCCTGGACAACAAGTACGGAAACAAGCCGAAGATAGTGCTGCTCATCTTAAAAGAGGTTCATGGACTTTCCCCCGTCAAGGGAAACCAACCAAGAAAGACCATCGAACTAATTCAGGCTGTGGAAAGAGCTCTTTGTGAGGAAGATGGGTGAGGAAGATGCCGTGAAGAATCGGGTGGTGGCTCATTCCATCGAGAGTAAGCTGCCTGACACCCTGAATGAAAAGTGGCTTACGCATAGACTTGACCCTGTAAGCGGCTTTTCACCACAGACCCACTTTGATTGCCTACTGCAGTACTTGAAGAGACAAGAGGACATCCTTGAGGAGTTGGATCAGCTGCAGCCCAGTCCAGCGGACTATCCTGAGAGAGCCAACGACCGAGGTAGAGAAAGGAGGGCATTCACCAAAGCCACAGCGGGAAACACCCAAAAGGGCTCTCAATCAAGCTCATGCATAGCATGTGGGGATGAAGAGCATGTGGGTAGACTGTTTTCCTGCAAGGTCTTCAAGAGACTAAGCCTGTCCAGCAAGAAGGCTCAGTTAAAGAAATCTGGAGCATGCTTCAAGTGCTTGTGCCTCCATGGTGAAGATGGCAGTTGCACCCAGAAGTTCCTCTGTGCAAAGTATGACTGTCGGAAAGGGAGGTCCTCAGACCATAACTACTTGCTCTGTCCGATGCCACCGACCAAGAAGATGGAAAAGAGTGGAGAGCAGAAGGAGCAGAGCTATTCAAAAGTAGAGAGGAGGGGACTTGGACTGACCAATAAACAAGAGGAGCTCCTTGCCAAACTCTCCCCTGAATTAAAAGCAGAGTTCAAGGAAGCGTTCTCAAACAGAACATCAACAACGGTGTGCACCAGCACCAGCGGTGAGCCAAAAGAATATCCAGTGGTAATGATGCTACTCGAGGTGACGACAAACTCGGGCCAGCTAGTCGGCACTTTGATCGACCTAGCTTCAGATACAAACTACATCTCGAACGAAGCCGCTGATTGTCTGAAACTAAATGGCGAAAACATCAAACTGATTGTCCAAGGAGTTGGAGGGATGGAGAAAACAGTTGCTACCAAAAGGTATTCCTTGAGGTTGAGGGTAAAAACCCCCAAAGGAACAGTGGCAAAGCACAAACTCCCTTGTTACGGCTTGGAAAACATCGCAAAGGTGAACCAGGCCGACACGCCGCAGCAACTCCAAAAGTTCTTCCCAGACGTCGCAGTCAAAGACTTGGTCCGCCCTGAGAAGATCGACCTACTGATCAGTCACAGGGAGGGTCGCCTAGTCCCACAGCCAATCAGAGTGGAGGGAGACCTCGTCCTCTGGGACGGTCCCTTGGGAAAGACTGTTGGTGGAGCTCATCCCGACCTCTTTGAGGCAGTGGACCTAGCGGTGCATAGGTCTGAAATCCACTTTGCAAGGTCAATGAGAACAATTTCAAAGGCATACGGAGAGATCCTTGTGGGTCCAGCAGGATCAAGTAAAGCCCAAGTTGAAGATCAAGAAGTAATCCGCCGAAGTACTGCGTCTACCAACAAAGAAGTCCTCGACTGGTTCAAGTGGGATAGCGTCGGCGCGGCCTGCGATCCTCAATGTGGCGGCTGCAAGTGCGGTAGATGTCCCCCTGGAGGGAAAGAAATGTCCCTAGGAGAGGAAAGAGACCTTGAAAAGATCAAAGGATGTCTCGCCTACGTACAAGCTGACAAGCACAGCAAATCCCCCCACTGGGACGTAGCTTACCCATAGAGAGGAGACCCTGCAACGCTGCCAGACAACCAACGTGCCGTGGAGGCGACTTTCCGGAACACTGAGAAACGCCTTGAAAGGGAGCCAGAGTGGAAGGCTGCATACAGAGAGCAAATCCACGAGATGGTCTCAAGGGGAGCTGCTGCTAAACTCACCAAAGAGGAAGACGACAGCTGGAAGGGACCAAAGTGGTACATCAGTCATCTGGTCGCGCCAAATCCTCACTCATCAACTACCCCTGTGAGAATCGTTTGGAACAGTAGCCAAGAATTCCGGGGGGTGAGTTTAAACGACCTCTTGTACAAGGGACCAGACGTCCTCAATCTGATCAGAGGAGTCCTTCTGAGATTCAGGACTGGGTAAAATGGGAAAAATGTACAACTCTGTGTGGCTAAAAGACGAAGAAGTCCAACTCCATCGATTCCTCTGGAGAGACAACCCAGAGGACGAAATCGAAGTCTTCGTCGTTGTCAGAGTCAACATCGGAGATAAACCTGCTGGCTGCATCGCTCAGGTCGCCATGAGGGAAACTGCAAATCTGCCCCAGTTCGCAGCCATGGTGGAGGAGCGCCGGGTTCTGGTAGAAGACAGCTACGTAGATGACATCCTGACATCCCACAATGACTTAAAAGAACTGGAGAAGATCACAGAAGGAGTCGAAAAGATCTTGAAAGCTGGAGGCTTCTCCCTTAAACCGTGGGTCTTGTCAGCCCAAAGTGGGAGGTCTGGAACTGCGGACAGCTTCAGTAACCCAAAGACAACTATGTCTGCACCCAAGACTCTGGTGTTACCCAACCAGATGCGGGATGAAGAAAGCAAAGCACTGGGAGTTGGCTACGAACCAGAGACTGACAAGCTTCGCATAATGACGTCCATCAATTTCTCGAAAGCGAGGCAAGATGAGGATTGTACTCGCTCTGCGCCAAGAGGAAGTGAGAAGTAACACTCCAAACCCCTTGACCCGTCGAGTACTGCTAAGCCAGGTCGCTAGATTCTATGACCCCATTGGTCTTGCCACGCCCGTAAAGCAAAAAAGGAGTAATGCTTGTGAGAAGCTCCTACCAAGAGGTAGGCATAGGGAATCAGACCAAAGACACTTGGGATGACCCGCTCTCGCCCAAACTCCGGGAGGCTTCCATAACACTCTTCGAGGAGTATGTGAGACTTGGCCAAGTCAGGTTTGAGAGAAGCCTCACACCTCAAGGAGCCATAGGCTGCCCATTGGGCATAACGTTTTCTGATGGGAGCGAGGCTTCCTATGGTGCTGTGCTCTACCTCCGTTGGGAGACGCAAGATGGGGTTGTCGTGACGTTGGTTGAATCAAAGGCCAAACTTACTTCCTCTCGACCAGAAAGGGGACGTAATTAAAGCAGAATTATGCGGCGCTGTCTTTGCGGTCCGTCTAAAGACGTACTTTGAGAAGCACTGCCGCTTCAAGGTCGCACACTGGGTCCACTTCGTGGATAGCCAAACAATTCTGGGAGCGATCCAGAAGGATAGTTATGGCTACCAGACCTTCTTTGCCAACCGCATTGGAGAGATCCAAATGGCTGGACCAGTAGAAGACTGGAGGCGGGTTGACGGAAACCTCAACGTATCGGACATCCTCACAAGGGGAGCAACTCCTGAGGAGCTTGATAATGAGTCAGAGTGTCAACGAGGCCCAGAGTTCCTGAGATGGCCTGAAGCTGAGTGGCCCGTCAAGATGCCCAGTGAAATTGTGACCAGCATTGCTGATGATGTCAAAAGACTACAGAGAAAGGCGTTCTCAGCTGTAGTCACCAGGGCTCAGTCACAAAAGCTCTCAGGCCCCAGCAATACTGATGTTGGTACAGACTTGAGAGACTCTGCGCTGCAACCACAGCTGAAAGACCAAGGTCCACCTCCAGTAGCAGAAAATTCTGGGGTGTTGCTCTCGTAAGCCTTGTCGAGCCCAAACGGTTCAGTAGCTTGACAAAGCTAGGTGAAACTGTCGCCTGGGTCCGACGAGCTGCGGAATCCTGGCTGAGCGCTAAATACCAAGCCTCAGATTCAGCAAAGTGGGAGGCAAGGGGACCAGAGCTCTCTGCAAGAGAGAGAACAGTGGCCTTCCAAGACTTGGCCCTTGCAGCCCAAGACGGCGTAAACTTTCAGGACACAACCCTGAACCGCCTTGTTGTGACCAGAGATGACAACACAGGACTCTTGCTTTGCGGCGGTAGAGTCCAATCGTGGAGTGAAGATGGAACAGCTGTACCATTAATCCCTTACAAATCATGGCTGGGGACCTTGCTGGCTAGAGAAGCTCACGAGCCAAATCATGAAGGCATTGCAGCCACACTGCTGCACACAAGAAGAAAGGCTTGGGTAGTACAAGGTCGGAGAACTGTCAAAAGGGTGGTCAATGAGTGCGTCCCTTGCAAGAAGCAGAGAGCCAAGCTATGCAGGCAAGTGATGGGAAACCTCCCTCCGGAGCGTACCAGTAGGGCAAACCCATTTGAGCATACCACACTGGACCTTTTCGGCCCCTTTGAGGTGAAGGACGCCGTCAAGAAAATAACCAGGAAGAAGGTATGCAGAGTCGTGTATTGCTGGATGGCTTCCAGGGCCGTCCACGCTGACCTTGTCGACGACCAGTCTTCGGAGAGCTTTCTTCAGGCCTACTCCCGATTCACTGCTCTAAGGGGGCATCCCAGGAGGTTATGGTCGGACAGAGGCTCAAACTTTGTGGGCGCCAAGCCTGCCTTGAGAGAGTTGCACAGGCACCTAGCATGTGTGCAGAAGGCATCGGTCGAGAATGCAACCGCCAAGGATGGCACTGAGTGGCAGTGTGACTTCCATCCTGCGGATTCGCCCCACAGGAACGGAACAGCAGAGGCAGCTGTTAAGCTCATAAAAAGAGCTCTCAACAGCCTCGACGGAACCACCAGTTGCTACACCTGGGGGGAGTTCCAGACCCTCCTCTACTCGGCAGCCAACTTAACCAACGAACGACCCATCGACGCCAAGGCACAGGAGCAAGAGGACACAGTCGAGTACCTAACTCCTAACTCCCTTATCCTGGGTCGCACCGGACAAGGAGGAGACATGCAAGGGATTGATGTGGAAACTCATCCGTGGCGCAGGCTGAGGGCTGTCCAGGCTGGGGTGGACAAGTTCTGGTCGAAATGGAGCGAACTGGCAGGTCCAAACTTGTTTATCCGGCAAAAGTGGCACAGAGCAGAGAGGAGTGTCAAGGTTGGAGATGTGGTCTGGATCGCAGACCAGAATGCCTTAAGAGGGCAGTTCCGGCTCGGCCGGATCGTCTTCACATATCCAGACAAGAAGGGGGT
Source organism: Notolepis coatsorum (assembly GCF_963971535.1). Lineage (NCBI taxonomy): Eukaryota > Metazoa > Chordata > Actinopteri > Aulopiformes > Paralepididae > Notolepis > Notolepis coatsorum. Next base: position 48,268,656 of record NC_140176.1, on the reverse strand, counting down.
GGTCCGTGACGCCGACGTCACAACCTGCATAGGGTTTCCATCCCCCCATGTATCTAGGCCCCGGGGAAAGGACTCTACCCTGCCCACAACCATCGTTCTTCGCAGGGATGTGCGGAGGCTGGTGGTCCTGATTCCGGTTGAAGACCAGCAGAAGAGGTTCTCACCATCGGGTACCCAAAAGACTTTGTGACTCTCTTTTTGTTTAGTTAGCGGGTAACCCTGGGAGGCAACTGAGTGGTTCAAGGGCAAACCTACACTCATTAGGAGGAAAGGTGGTGGGGCCGCCCTCCATAGTTAGTTTTGTATTCATGATGCGAGTTGTGTTCACAATGTCCCATTTACCTTTGAAGGACACTTTAATTTGAAAAGCACTTTAATTTAGATACTTACAACGGTTTGATTTAAGGCTGAGATGCCCATTAACACTCTAGTGACTTGTATTTATAGTGGCCTCCTTGGATTGTATCAGTCGGCCAAGTGGGAGGTGTCAAGACTTTTGGTTTATTTAATATAAGGATCAGATCTATGTAAAGGGGTCTAAATAAGTTAACAGGTGTTTGTGCTTGTGCGCATGCGCAGTTGCTTTAAATGGTGGCTGGCTGTCATTCTCACTATAGCACTGACAGGATCACACCGCCCGTTGGTAAGTGAACTTGATTAAGTGATTGAAACATTGTTAACTTGGCTATGTCACATATAAACACAATGTAATGTATCACGTTGGCTGCTGGCTGCTAATGCAGCCTGCGGATAATATTTGCATGTGCGCGGTGTTAGTGATGCTGGCTAAATGAATGAATGTTGTGCCTGAATGTTTGCCGCTAGCTTGTGGCTAGGCTAGCATACTTTGCCGAAGGTGAACGGCTGAGCTAGTGTCTGTGTGGCTTTCCCGATTTGTCACGGTGAGATTCATGTGGCGGAACTTTGGTGTGTGTGTGTGCGCTGATGAATGAGAACTGCTGTCTAGTCCCGTTGTGTGGGTTTGTGTCTGAGACGACAGCTTGAGTGGCTTGTGTGTTGCGGAGGAGGAAGTAAACATTGCCAGGCATTCTGGTTAATGTAGTCATTGTAGTTCTCCCTCTTTCGCCCACTGTTAAAGGGGACATGACATGCAGGTTTGATGACATGTATAGCATGTATGAAATGTATAGTGTATGTATATTCAATAGTAGATTGATAGTATATTAATATATCTACAATATAACTATTAATATTATGCTTAATTAATGTGTATGGTACTGTGCATTTTGTTCTGTTTCACAGGTTTTTGACCTATGGTAAAGCTATGGCAAAGCTGTGGAAATGATAACCTATGGACAGTCAAACTATCTAAAGAAAGACACTATATACAAGCTATGGTTATCTAAAGAAAGAAACTATATACAAGCTATGGTCAACTGTGGGAATTATAAGGAGTTGTATTGTGGAAAAACATTTCAACTAGTGTGTTTAAAATAAACAAACTCTAATGACTAACCATTGAGTCATCCATTGTGTGGTGCCTGTCAGCCCCTTTCGGAGGGATTCAAATTGAACATTTTTTAAAGATCCGAACAACCACACTACAGAATGTTAAGCCTTTCACGGTTAACCGTCTGTAGTGTGGTAGTGAAAGGGTAACCTTCTGTAGTGTGGTAGTGAAAGGGTTAAACTTGGAATTTGATGGTCATCCATTATAACATAATTTTTTATTGTTCTTTGAATAGCTGCAATTTCCCTGCTTTGATTTCGGTTGGTCTTTACAGCCAGGGTTGGGGAGTAACTGATTACATGTAAAAGGATTACAGAAATGTGGTATTTACGTTACAGTTACAAAAAACAACATCACAATTATCAGATTACTCTATATATTTTTAGAGACATTATTTGAAATAGAAAATGTGTTTTGATGGTGAGATCAGATATAACCTGGTTTTACACCATTTTAAATTATAGTTAATACAGGTTGCAGGTGATAATAATCAGGGTATTCATATGACAGTCAGTCGAATAGACTGTGTTTTACTTCACATTTTGGAGACAAGGTAATCCAAAAGGAAGTGAAAGTAATCACTTTATGTTTTTGTATTTGGAGTAATCTAGTAGATTGCGTGACTGATTACAGTTTAAAGGCTCAATCAGTGATAGAAACATCAACAAAGGTGGTGATGTTACCAGTCAGGATGCTCTCTATTGTGCATGAGTAGAAGTTCTTTAAGATCGCGCCTAAGGAAGTAGAGGCGCTGCCGTGCCTTCTTCACTACACTGTCTATGTGTGTGGTCCATGTCAAGTCCTCGGATATGTGGACTCCAAGGTATTTGTATATATGTAAATATTTTCTTTTAGGATCTCTGTCTCTTAAACAGTACTGTATATTTGTATGTCGTGTATGTCATAAATGTCATGATGAATTGAAAATTGTTCACACTGACTCTCGACCGGTGCCCCATAGATGAGGGGGCTGTAGTCCCTAGCCCCAGACCTCCTAAAGTCCACAATCAGTTCTTTGTTTTTGCTGATGTTCAGGGAGAGGCTGTTCTCCTGGCACCACAGCACCACCAATAAAAATTATAAATGCCAATATAGACATGTTTTTATAACTAACCAACAAATTAGAGAGAACCATATAAAATTATCCAAGCTGAACATTGAAAAGTATAAATGGAAGCTTCATATTGATTACTATAAATAGCCAATAAGAGCCTGACCTCATGATACAATGGGCTGCAGTCATGATGTGAAAAGGATCAATGAGGGTGGCTCCACACATGTGGTAGAAACCGTCGCCATATGCATTGTACTGGAGAGAGACCTGGGAGAAAACACATAGCATGCAGTTAGACAAATAAGAGCAGGAGCATTGTTTGTTATCTTAGGGATGAATCTTACATTACATTGAGGATTGATACAGTAGAGTAGAAATCCTAAGCACGAGTGTTTAGAGTTGTTACCAACCTGCCATCTCCACCTGCCGGGTGGAGCATCATTGCCTCCTATCACCCTCTCATTGAGCACATTGTGGTTGAAGGGTGTTTCAGCACAAATCCACCCTGAGACACACAGGTAAAAGCAACTGTCATACAGAGGTAGCATGCAGTGGTAACTGTCACACACAATAAAAGCCTACAGTAGCTGCCTGAACAAAAAGCACCATAAGATGTGATGTAAACTATATATTAGTGCTTCCTCTGTAAGCTTACCAATGCAAGACAGGAGAGCTACAAGCCGTATCATCTTGGACCAGTGAAGTGACCAGATCACAATTGCCTGTTAACCGTTATTTATACCAGTGCAGCAAAAGGAGACCTTCAGGAGGTGTTGCATAACCATCACGCAGGGCTCTTGTGAACAGTTGGGGTGAAATCAACACACGTGGGACACTGTTTGTATTCCAGACCTCTATCAGTCTCCATCCAACATATTAGCCTAAAATAGTGCTGCTGTCGGACAGAAACATTTGATCTCTAAACAATCTCAAAACAGTTGGTTTTGAATGGGTTTCATGGGCCTTGTGGCCATGAAGGCCACTCACAACATAGATAACCATATACTTTAAGCAGTTTAAAAAAAGAAAAACTAAAATAACTTGCCAGTAAAAACAAGACAATAACAAATCTGTGATGATACATTTCAGAATTCCTCAAGATGTTGTCTAACCAAATGAGAATAATTCATACTGCCACACATGTCTTCTAATCAATCAAATAAATTCACATTTCCATTCATTTAGAAATTATATATTTGTCCATGATGTGATAGTTATGTATATCTTTATCATTGGCACCTGGGAAAATAGCAGGTGCTTTGGCTACGAACCAAAGCCAGGAAAATAGTCTGACTCTGAAGAGCATAATGTCTAGCCGAAATAGCTGTGAATTAACACCTAATCAACAGGTGGTATTTCTTCATAGGAAATGAAAAAATAATGAATACAAAACACAAGTTACAGTAACAATAAATATGAATATAAAACATGTATTTTTGATAAAAGTCTGTCAGTGTAGTAATGGGAACATTTGGCTGTATATTGAATTAGAAATGAAGGGACCACAGGGCCTTTTAGAAGTTGATGATAATGAGTCAGATCTATACTTAGGGTCTTGAGAGCTGTCTTGGCATACTCCAAGATCTCTGTCTGGATTCAGGGGAGCTTAGGGTGTTCCTCTAGGTAGGACCTTTAAGATAATGTTCAATGTTTGCAATAGACTGCTGCAGTCAGTCTACCAGTCTGTAGTGGCCAGCGTCCTCTTCTATGCTGGGGGGGCTACATCTACTCGACACCAACAAACTGCACAACTGGCCTTCTGTATTTATATTTGAATTGTATGTTTTTTGTTTAATGCCCTGTTTTATGTTGAAACTTGTTGTGTGCTGTTGGTCAGGACTCCCTGGAAGAAGAGATATTGTATCTCAATGGGACATTCCTGGATAAATAAAGGATAAAAAAAAAACTGAACAAGCTGGTGAGGAAGGCTAGCTCTGTGGTGGGAGTCGAGCTGGTCAGACTAGAGATGGTGGCAGAGGGGGATGAGAAGGAAGCTGGCTGCTATCCTGGAGAATCCCTCCCACCCCCTCTACAACGAGCTAGTCAAGATGAGAAGCACGTTCAGTCACAGACTCATACGACACTCAACTAACCGCCTCGGCCAATCCTTCATACCAGTGTCCATCAGGCTCCACAACAGTGGGCAGGGACTGCTGCCAGACATCCAACTAGTAGGAACCTATAGTAGCTGACTCCCACCTAAAAGGACAATATACAACCTTATGCATACTGCACCTTATGTGAATACTGTATACTTCATCAGATCATATATTTAGCATTTAGCATTTTAGTATTTAGCATTTTTTTAAATTATATATTAGATTAGATTTAGACTATTGAACTATTAGATTATATATTGCATATATTTAGCATTTCGTTTTTTTTTAGATTATAATTAGATTAGATTTAGATTATATATTGTAACTATATTTATTGTAGGGCAAATATAACTGAGAGGGCATACATACCCTCATCTCACACCTTGCTGCCCATATGAGCATGTCCAGAGTTAATTATATTGTATATTGTTTACACTGCCATTTTATTCAATTTAAATTTTACTTCTCCACTGTACTATAATTATGTGACCTGTACCTGTATGTCTTCTACTACCTGTACCTCCCCTCCCCCTCTCCCATGCTGCTATGAAGCCTGAATTTCCCCAAGGGGATCAATAAAGGAATATCTTATCTTGTAATGTTGAAGTCAGAGGCTCTGTGTAGGATTGTTAGTAACTGTCTAACTGTACATATGGCTGTTTACTCTAGTAACTGTTTATCTGCATATATATAATTGTCTCCACCAGTGACTGTCTAGTTGCATATATATCTGTTCCCACTGGAGGGCGCTCTAGGCGGAGCCACCCAGGTACTCTACCTTATGGCGAGTATAAAAGCAAAGGTATCCACCCATTTCGTTCTCTCCCCCAATGTCTCTCAGTGAGAGAAGACTTATGTTACTGCTGCTTACCATGTGAATAAAAGAAAGATAGAAACCATGCCTCTTGACCACATTATTGTCGCCCTATAGTTGAATTCTGTTAACATGTAAAAATTAAGAAAATCTCGAACACCCCTCAGATCCGTGCTATAGCCTCTCCAAACCAAACCAACCCACAAATGATTCGACAGACATCAATTGGAATTTCCCTCACGTATTCATTTGATTTGAAAGCTAGTCTGAAGCCTTTGAATGAGAAGACAAGAAAAGGTTCAGACCAATGACAACTTCACAGTATATGCTTACAAAGGCTATTTAAATCATCTAGTTGATACATTTGACCTATAGGGCTGAGGTCCTCCCTACAAACGCCTCAGTGGTTGAGTTGACTTTGTTGGTGTGCTCCCAAGCCTGAACATAGTGCTCTGTGACTCTCCTTTTTTTGTACAATTATATTTGTTTTGCGTTTTATTGCTTTACATATTAATGCAATAGATTTAAATCACTTTGGACCCCAAATTCCTATACATTAGGATGTGAAGGGGTTAGGGTAAGCGGGGTAGGGATTTAGCAGCAAGTACTGTATAGTATTCATGGTGGACAAAATCAGGCAACTTCTTCTTTCTTTCTTATTTATTAAATATTTACTTTTCCCCATTTCCCCATACTGTTTCAAACCGAGTCATCCTTTGTATTTCCTTGGCAATGACTCTCTCTGTAACATTTGGGGTTTTGCTCTCCTCAGGGAGCAAATCCCTAGTGATACCTGGTGGTAATTGACCTGTCTATCTGCCCTAATTACATTCATTGGCACCTGGTGTGACTAGTTAAGGTGGCTTTATATGCTCTTCTGTGTTACTACAGACACCGTGAGTCGATCAGCAAACTGTCCATGAGTAGTGCCTACGTGAGCAAACTGTCCATGAGTGTGCCGTGTCATTTCGTGATTGCTTGTATGAGTTTACTGTGTGCATATAAAGCACCGTCGCCCGACGTGTTTCTTTTATGACGTGTTTTGGAGACATCGCTTTCTCCCCTTTGCTTTCCCCATTTTATTGTGTCGATGAGTTTATGCTTATGTGCTCTAACGTGTTTTGGAGACAGATGTATCTCCCTTTTTATTTATACGCCCTTATCGGCATGTACCCTTTTTCTACTCTAAATAAAAGAGTATCTTTTGTTTGAAAACCAACACCTGCATCTCGTATTATCCGTTCTGCACTGCACCTGGGTCCTACACACCTACCATCCCGTAACATCTCTCTATATTTAGGTAGTATTGTATACTGCTTCTTTTGATTTCCAGCTCTGGAAAATAAGATTCTTTATGACCAATGAAGAGAAAATGGCAATCCATCTCAACGGGTATCTCAGCTTTGTGTTGTCTTGGAGAAGACATAAAGATGGGTTAAATACTATATTGCATTATTCTAATGTGTTAGAGAGCCAGGTTACCTTTTATTTTCATGTTCTTCTTATTGTACAACACTGCGAGAGAAGGAGTAGAATAAATAATACTTTTCTCTACAGCATTTGGTGCAGGTATCTGAAATCATGTATTGTTCCAGATCAAATTCCCCTGGATTGCCCATTGACCTTCCAGAACTTTTAATCATCTTTGTTAATAATTTGATATTGTTAATACAATTTGTTGTGTTTTTCTCTCCTTTTGAGAATATTTGAGAGAATTTGTTTGGTTTTATCTGTTATCTCAATTCCTATCCATTGTTATTCCTTAGAGTTGTGTATTATGTGGTATAAGTAGAAACTTTGTGAAACTATTTGATAGTACTCAAAATTGGGGAGGTTGGGGATCCTCTTAGCCCTTTACTATTTGACATGGCCATAGAACCACTTGCTCAGGCCATAAGGCAGTCAGCCGAGATCTCAGGTATTAGAGTGCGCGAGAGGGAACACAAAATCACTCTTTACGCGGACGGCGTACTGATCTTCATATCTAAACCTGACTCTTCTATCCCATGCCTAACCCGCATGATCTCCACATTTGGAACCTTCTCGGGGTACAAAATTAACTTTTCCAAATCCGAAGCAATGCCACTTGGGACACTTAAATCCATTCCGATCCTGCCCGAGCCCTTCCCATTTCGCTGGTCGCCCTCCGGCTTTGTTTACCTAGGAGTATTTGTGACACCCACCTATGATACATTGTTTAAGGCCAACTTTCCCCCCCTTTTAGACACCATAAGGGCAGACTTAGTTAGATGGGCCCCTTTACCAATCTCCTGGCTGGGTAGGATAGCCCTCGTCAAAATTAACGTACTCCCCAGACTATTATACCCTCTCCAAATGATCCCAGTGCTGCTGACAAACAAGGTTATCAAGGTGCTAGAAGGCTGGCTAAGCTCATTCATTTGGAATGGGAAGAAACCGCGTCTGAAAATGGCCAAATTACAGATGGATAGTGAAGATGGGGGTCTAGACCTACCTAATATTAGACATTACCAACTAGCAGCACACCTTAGGGTACTTGTCGGCTGGTTCAGATCAGACCCACTGTCAATCTGTCTGGACATTGAATCCTCACAGTCTAAGTCCCCCCTATGGAACCTACTATTTATCAAAGACTTTAAGTCTGTTAGGAAAATATGCTCCAACCCCATCACACTATGTTCCGTCAAGGCCTGGAAGACTGTCCGTAAGGTGGAGGGCCGAGCCAAGCTGACCTCTCCTCTTACCCCGATCGTAGGCAATTCTGACTTTAAGCCAGACCAAATTGGCGGCGGCTTCAAGACCTGGCATAAGCAGGGCATAACTGATCTTGGCCACCTGTTTGATCGCCAGACCCTAATGTCCTTTGCACAGCTGCAGCAGCGGTATGGCCTATTGAAAGCGGAATGTTTTAGATACCTACAAATTAGGCAGTTTATCACCAAGGACACCTCACTTTTAACTAACAGCTCCACCTCGCAGGTGGAGAAAGCCCTCTCCTTGCAGATCCCCAAAAAACAAATATCTATCTTCTATAGTACTCTAAACCTTAATTCATCTTTATCTTCCCTTGTTACTAAACAGTCCTGGGAAAAAGACCTGGACATAGAGATCACAGATGTAGACTGGCAGGATGCATGGACCTACGCAAAAAAAATCTCTGTTTGCAACTGCACCAAGGCTATTCAAGTTAGAATCTTGCACCGCATTCATATTACCCCTGCCCTTAAGAGTAAAATGGATCCCAATACATCCCCACTTTGCTTTAAATGCAAGATAGAGACTGGAAACCACGTCCACTGCTTTTGGACCTGTGTAAAGCTTCAGAGCTATTGGTTCGACATTGTAGAGGAACTATCTGACATATTTCACACCCCCATCGAGCTGGATCCCCTCTGCCTTTTACTAGGCCTCCCAGATATTCATATTGCCAATTTCAAACATAAGAGACTGTTCAATCTGCTGACATTTGCTGCTAGGAAGAACATCCTGTTGTTTTGGATCAAGGATGAGGTCCCATCAAAGAGGTCATGGCACAATATCATAATGGAATGCATTCCCTGTGAGTATATCATGTGCATGCTGCATTCCAAGTTGGACACCTTTTATGAAATATGGGACCCTTATCTGTCACATATTGGACCTGCGCTATCCACCACTGTACTCGCCGGATTTCCCCATTACCCATAACCTCCCAATAGACCAATGCTGCCTTGTTTTGTCTGATTGTGCTGGCATTGTTGCCAAGGGAACCGTAACTGATGCGAAGGTGCTTACATATACACGTACACATGCACACGCTCACACCACACATATACGCATGCACACACATAGAACACACGTCACTCACACACATGCAACATGCAAGCGTAAATTACACAGGCATATCAAACATTCACACATAAAACACGCACATAGGTAAGGCACACGCACACATGGGTAGGTAGAACACACATATATATAGCACACATAGATAATGCACACACATAAGAGCCACATTTATTTTTTATTTTATTTTTATTATTTTACTTTCTTGTTTTCCTCTTTCTTGTCTTATGCTGTTATTGTTGTTGTTGTCGTTGTTGTTATTGTTGTTACTATTATTATTATTATTGTTAATGTTATTGTATTGTGATGTCTTGTCATAGGCGGCGGGTGAGCTTGACATTAGGGAAGGCTATTTTTAGAATGGACCTCGCGGCGCGAAATTTTTTCCTTTTTTTTTGGTTGCACGCAAATGATGCTGTCCAGGTTCTGATTTCATATACACACACACACTACTAGGCTACTACAGCGAGCCCCACTCATTTCATATAGTGCAAATTAAGTGTTCAAATGAAGGCATCCAATAATATATTAACCATTGTCTTACCTTAATGCAGATAAATGCGACGTTTCGTCTTGGTGAGAAAGACCGTTCACAACTTGAATCACAAGTTGCAATGAAGTGAAAGTTTTTCGTAATTTAGATCTCATCATGCTTTGAAAACAATGTACATACAGTAGCTCTAAAAAGTTTCCACGATTTGATGAACTCGGACTCTCATCTTAGAGCAAGCCCTGTATGGCAAGATAAAACAACATACAGCCTCAGGTGATCCGTAGTTATGCCCAGGGCCAGCCCGGTGCAGCTTCTAAATTACTTTGTTTATGCCTTGGAAAAATACTGTATTTTGCTTTTTGAAATTTGACTCAAAATAGTGCGCTGGTGTTCGCTACAAAGCGATCGGCGGGCTGAAATTCAGAACACAGATGTTGCTTACTGCGGCCTGCGGGATTAGGATGATCATGTGAATGATGTGATTGGCTACATTATTTAACCTGAGCCTATGCGTGATTGGTTACTGCCTGTACCTGGAATGTTAAACGCTGCCACCGATTGACACCTTCGTCGTTGACACCTCGGCCAGCCGGCTGCAGCACAAGACACACACAATAGCCAGTAGCCTGCGCACATATTATATACATTTCAAGATTCCGAGCATAATATTCTGGGTAGGCATAGCCCCCCCTAGCCTATATATACCCGCCGCCTATGTCGGGGCGGAGGAGTTGCAGCAATCTTCTCCTCAAAACTCTTGTTTAGAATCACAGAACTAGGCGAGTTCATGTCAATGGAATATCTTGCCATTGAACTAAAAACAGAATCAACTATTATTGTCACAATATACCGCCCGCCTAGACACTCACCAATATTTATACAGGAGCTCTCTGAACTGATCTCACTATGTGTTACCGGATATGATAAGGTGATCCTAAATGGAGACTTGACCATCCATTTTAATAAGAAAACAGACTCCAAAACTATAGAACTAAAAAATCTACTGGATAGCTTTGACCTAATACAGCATATAACAAATGCAACTCACAGGCTTGGGAATACACTAGACTTAGTTATAACAACAACTGGGCTAAGCATAACAAATATCTCAATAACTGAATTACCTCTCTCCGACCATCACTGTATATTTTTTGATACTCAAATAACCCTTACTAAAACAAAAAAAGAAATCATAGTTAAAAAGAGGCTCCTAAACGACAAAGCTGAATCAAAGTTCATTGATCTTATCAGACTGCATGAACCACACAATCATGACAGCTCTCTAAATGAAATGGTAGAAAATCTCAATGATGCAATGTCATCTATATTAAATTCTGTCGCCCCATTAAAAACGAAAAAGAAGAAAACTAGAGCCTCGCCCTGGTTGAACTATAATGCTGTCAACAAAGAAAAAAGGAAATGTCGTGCAGCGGAGCGAAAATGGAGAAAAACAAAAACCACCATATGCTGTGATATATACAAAGATGCTTTAACTGCTTATAATAAAACCATCCGCTTAGCATGGAAAGATTACTTCTATAAAATCATTACAGAAAATGCTGGAAACTCCAGAATCCTTTTTTCCACTATTAATGTACTACTCAACACTGCCCCTACACCTCCTCAGTCATCAACGGTTAAGTGTGAAGAACTTGCACTATTCTTTAACAACAAAATAACCTTGATCAGGGCCAGCATTACTCATGATGGAAATAAAGCTGATTGCGGCAAACCGCGCAATGTAACCATGAGAAGTTTCACATGCATCACATTAGATGTACTCTGCAAAACTGTCTCAGAATGTAACTCCTCCACCTCAGACATTGACCCTATACCTACAGCTTTCTTCAAACGGGTATTTAATAGTGTTTCAAGCCCTGTGCTAGATATCATAAACACTTCCCTTAGGACTGGTATCTTCCCAGATGCCTTTAAAACAGCAGTTGTAAAGCCATTACTAAAAAAACCTAACTTGGATAGTAATGAAATGGCAAATTATTGTCCAATATCCAACCTACCACTCATTAGTAAAGTACTTGAAAAGATAGTTTCAGTTCAAATAAATTCCTTTCTTGAAGAAAACAACATCTTAGAAGAATTTCAGTCAGGATTCAGAAAATATCATAGCACTGAAACTGCCCTCACCAAAATAATCAGTGACCTCAGACTAAACTCTGACGAGAATAAGATCTCCATCCTTATCCTGTTAGATCTCAGTGCAGCATTTGATACAATCGATCACGATATTCTAATCGATCGTCTTGAAAACCATGTCGGTTTCTCAGAACATGTGCTGGGCTGGTTTAAAACATACATCAGAGGGAGGAAATTCTATGTTAAACTAGGAGATCACATGTCTGATATATACGACAACAACTATGGAGTTGCACAAGGGAGTTGCTTAGTCCTTTACTCTTCTCCCTTTACATGTTACCGCTGGGTGATATCATCAGAGAACATAATGTAGATTTCCATAGCTATGCGGATGATACACAACTGTACATATCTGCTGAACCAAATGATACAGCGATTAGCTCCATTACAGACTGCTTACTGGCAATAAATAAATGGATGAGTAAGAACTTCCTGAAACTAAACGAGAACAAAACTGAAATTCTAATTATCGGCTCCAAAACTAAAAAAGAAACATTAATAAAGAACCTGGGGGGACTAACCCCTTGGATCAAATCTGAGGTCACTAGTCTTGGGGTTATCATAGATTCAGAACTGAACTTCAATTCTCATATTAGCAAAGTGACGAAAACATCGTTCTTCCATCTCAGAAATATAGCAAAAGTACGACAATTTATTAATCAGAACGATGCTGAGAAGCTAATTCATGCATTCATATCTAGCCGGTTAGACTACTGTAATGCACTTTTCACAGGTCTCCCTAAGAAAACCACAGAGAGGCTTCAGCTAATCCAAAACTCTGCAGCCCGACTGCTAACTAGAACCAAAAGGAGAGAGCACATTAGTCCAGTCTTAGCTGCTTTACACTGGCTTCCTGTAACATTTAGAATTGACTTTAAGGTCCTTCTCCTTACATACAAAGCTCTAAATGGACAGGGACCTAGCTACATCGCCAACACTCTAATAAATTACACACCAGCAAGAACACTGCGATCATCAGCTGCTGGACTACTAGAGGCTCCCAGAAGCAGTCAAAAGAGGATCGGTAATGCAGCCTTTATCAACTATGCCCCAAAACTATGGAACAAACTACCCCAAAACATCAGGGAAGCCAACTCGCTAGACATCTTTAAAAGACAGCTTAAAACCTATCTCTTTGCTCAGGCATTTCACTGATAGATATCTGCTACCACCTAGTGGCAAGAGGAAACATCAGGGATATCCTGACACAACTTGTATTTACCTGCACTATTCTTACCCTGCCTACTCTTGTACACTGCCTATCAAATTCATGTGTCGGTTATTGCACTTTTTACTTCTTACTGATGACTATTTTTAAACTGAATCATTTTAAACTATTTTTATTATTTGCTAGATCCAAATGTGAAACACTGTGATTATTTGTATTACTGAATAGAGAGCCTATTAGGATACTAGATCCTAATGTGAAACACTGTGATTTGCCATACCTTGCTATGCTCGCTCATGCCTGTATTTTTTTTATGTCCGTACTATTTTATAATTTTTTGACTATTTTTACTATTTGTGTTACTGAAAACTGTAAGCGGAGAGCCTATTGGGATGCTAGATCCTAATGTGAAACACTGTGATTTGCCATACCTTGCTACCTGTCTATCTTTTTATGCTCGCTTATGCCTGTATTTTTTACTGTTGTGAAGCACTTTGAACTGCAACCTCTGTATGAAAAGTGCTATACAAATAAAGTTATTATTATGTGTCTTGTTCTATGTTGAAAAATTGAAAATAAAAACCTTTATAAAAAAAATAAAGATTGGGGAGGTCTAACCCCCCCCCCCTCATTTATTAGTAGTACATTTTTTTGTGTGATTTACTTGCCCATATAAATTATGTTACCTTGAAGTCTATCTCTTTATAAAAATATATTTTGGTGGTACTAAGGGGGTGTTTAAAAACAAAGATGAACCTAGGAAGCCATATTGTTTAAAAAATATGTATTCCTTCCAGTGAGATTGATAGGCACTTTGTTCCACTTCAGATTATCTTCGTAGATGTGTTTCTTATTACAACTTATTTTGCATCCTAAGAATTGTATACTTCCAGTCTGCAATTTGGAACCCTATTTACTTTATAGCATGACATGGTAGAATACTCTTGTAGTAATTTAAAAAGATTAGGTATATAATATTCCAGTTCAGTCAGGTACAGTAACATGTCAGCTGAAAATAAATGCAATTTATAATTGTATTCCCGATAGTGATCACTTTGATTTTCTCATCTTCTAAAATCTTTTGATCTAATGGCTCTAGAGCTATTGAAAAAAATGTGGGTTGATAGGGGGCAGCCTTTCATTGTTCCTCGTTTCACAGAGAGTATTTGAGATATTTGTCAAATGTGGGCCTTTGTACAGGACTTTGATTTTCATAGTTTCTTGGGAAATTAAATGCTTCCAATGTAGAGAAAAGAAAAATTCCATTCCAAGGGGTCGAAGGCTTATTCTGAATTTAGTGCCATTTTGATTTGATGCTTTTTGTATTTGTTTGCATGAAACCAGTTTAATTGCAATGTATTATATTTGACAATACAATTGCTATTCTGTTGCAAAGTAATTTGGCAATCACTTTTGTGTTAGTGTATTAATGAGATTGGTCTCCTAATTTCCCATTTTTTTATTACAGCAATTAGATTAGATAATTAGATAATTACAGTATAGCATCCAGCTTTTTCCTCATCCTCCTCTTTGCCACCACCTCTAGTTTGACCAGTTCGACCACTACAGAGCTAGCCTTCTTCATCAGCCTGTTAAGTTTGTTATCTCCAAACAACACCCATGTATATTTGAAGTTGAACAGTGGGTTTTTCTATTTGCAATAGAAGACCTTCAGGAGATGGTGCACAGCCATCACGTAGTTAGTGTCTCTTTAGTTTATGTTACCCCCCCCCCCCCACCAGCATACCACAGTGAAGAAGAGGAAGCTGCCTACCTACAACAACTCTGGTAAAACGTCTGCAGCAGCATATTACAAACATTGAAAGACCAGAGTCTCCTCAGGAAGAACAGCCTGCTCTGTCCCTTCCAGTAGATAGCCTCTGTGTCCAGTTTCCTGTTCAAGCGTACTCCCAGGAACTTGTAGGACTCCACTATCTCTACCTGCTCCCCTCAGATGGTGATGGGAGTAGGGGGCCTCTTCTTGCTTCACCGATAATCCACCATCAGCTCCTTGGTCTTGCTAATGTTGAGTTGGAGGTGGTTGCTGTCGCAAACATGACAGCAAACGCAAAAAAAACATCCTACGAAGCTCTCCACTAGGGCTCTGTACTCATTGTCATTGGTGATGAAACTAACTAATGATGGAGGAGTCATCAGAGAACTTCTGTAGGTGGCACATGCTTGGGTTATAGCAGAAGTCAGAGGTGTAGAGGGTGAACAGGAAGGGTGACAACACAGTTCCTTGGGGGCGCAGTGTTGCTCACCAGCGGAGCTGACTGGCTACCCTGGCTTGCAGTTGACATATTGTGCTCTATTGGTGAGGTAGTCAGTGATCCAGGGCCACCAAGTCGTGGTCCAGACACATCGCTGTGAGCTTCTCCGCTAGCCACAAAGGCTGGATGGTATTAAAGGTGCAAGCGAAATCAAAGAACATGATTGTCACTGCGCTGTGCAGCCTATCCCTGCCCATCGATGCTTCTGGATACAGAAACACTTCTTTAGAGAGAAAAATACAGGATTTCAATGATCATGTAAGTCAGTAGAGTTTACAGACATTTATGTGACCTTTTATCTCCAAACAACACCCATGTATTTTTGAAGTTGAACAGTGGGTTTTTCTATTTGCAATAGAAGACCTTTGGGAGATGGTGCACAGCCATCACGTAGTAGTAGTTTTATGTTACTGGGTTGAGAAACAGTTGCAGGAATCAGTGAGAATGTTCATCAGAGTGCTTGAATGCTGACTTAGGCATAACGGTGTTGAGAGATTTCTATAGGTTCCAGTCACTGGCAGCAGCAGCCCTGAATGACGTTTGACCAAGTGCAGGGTATGTTTTCAGAATCTTTAGGAGAATGTGTTGAGTGTTGTAAGTGGCAGCAACAGGTGACATAGGTAAGGGGGGGGCAACCCAAGGAGGGTTTTGTAAATGAGCATGAACCAGTGGATATTGTGACGGGTGTGCAGGGATGGTCAGTTGATGGAGGAGTAAAGGGTGCAGTGGTGAGTGTTGAAAGGGGCATTGATGGCTGTGGTGTTATGTTAATGTTTGTGCGTTATACGACACAGTGTACAGGATGTTGCGACCAGTTGCAGCAGAGCCCCTCCTCCCAAACCACATGACCTTGGTCTTGCTGGTGTTAAGCAGGAGGTTGAGGGAGGAAAAGGCCTGCTGGACCTTACGGAAGCTATCCTGGAGGGAGGTAAACACTAAATCTGTGACTAAATCTGGGAATTACATTTCCTTTTAAACCCTTTCTTAAGTAAATTTACAAATGTCTCTCAAATCGTATTTTTTTTCATGTATTGAAAAAAACCTTTGCACACTGTCCGGGATTAACGTCACCAGTTATTGCGAGCAGTTGGGTGAATTCAGTTTACAGAAGACATGTATTTCCAACCTCTATCAGCCTCTATTATTTTTTTTTTATTGATCTTTTTCCCCCTCCTTTTTCCTCAGTTTTTTCTCCCATCCCAATGTTAGTCGTTATGCCAATTCCCAATCACCTTCCTGGTCGCTGCGCACCTACCCCCCACAGTCGGTCTGGGAGAGTGGAGGCTATCACGTGCTTCCTCCGACACACGTGTAGCCAATCAACGCTTCTTTTCACCTGGCAGCGCGCCGCGGACTCTCACTGAGAGGGTGTAACGTGTGGAAGGATCACACTACCCCCCTTAGATCTTTTCCTCGCTGAGCAGGCGCCCCGACCGAACTGTAGTGTGATCCTTCCACACGTTACACCCTCTCAGTGAGAGTCCGCGCTGCCAGGTGAAAAGAAGCGGTTGATTGGCTACGCATGTGTCGGAGGAAGCATGTGATAGCCTCCACTCTCCCAGACCGACTGTAGGGGGTAGGTGCGCAGCAGTGGAGGCTGCTGACCAAATTTTTAGGTGAAGCACAAATTATTATATTATATTATATATTAAATTATATTTTTTAAACATCCCCAACGCTGCAACACCCCCATTCCTCCCAGGTGTCAGGCTCCTCATTCGCTTCCATTCATTTTGGGGACCATGTTTAAATATCATACTTGTCATACTGAAGTATAAACAAACTATACTGCTGTGACGATTTCAATAACACAGACCATTCTGAGTCAATGGTATGCAAAACTGTACATTGGAATATCTAACATGTATTTACCACCTTCCTCTGCACGAGGCCACAGATGGGTTTTATATAACACAAGGACAATGAATGAATGAATGAATGAATGAATGAATGAATGAATGAATGAATGAATGAATGAATGAATGAATGAATGAATGAAAGAGAGAGAGACCACGGCGGGTTTATATTAACACAACAGAACTGAATGAGAGAGAGAGACAGAGAGAGACCACGGCGGGTTTATATTAACACAACAGAACTGAATGAGAGTGTGTGTGTGTGTGTGTGTGTGTGTGTGTGTGTGTGTGTGTGTGTGTGTGTGTGTGTGTGTGTGTGTGTGTGTGTGTGTGTGTGTGTGTGTGTGTGTGTGTGTGTGTGTGTGTGTGTGTGTGTGTGTGTGTGTGTGTGTGTGTGTGTGTGTGTGTGTGTGTGTGTGTGTGTGTGTGTGTAATAACAAGCATACTATAATCACAGGTGTATTATGGTGCAGTGCAGGGTCCATGTGTGTGGCTTGTGTCCAATAACAATAGTCCATGTATCTTTTGTGTGTGCGTGTGTTTAAGACTGTGGTCTTTGATAATGAGAATGTTATAGTTCTTCTTTCTACACATGAATGAATGAATGAATGAATGAATGAATGAATGAATGAATGAATGAATGAATGAATGAATGAATGAATGAATGAATGAATGAAAACTTTATTTAACAGATTGCAGAATGGGTACAATACAGTATGGCTCAATACACACAATTGTTAAGGGGATGCAGACCAGAGAAAGACTTTCGTCTTGTTTACATCAATTCAGTGCCACATACACACAGTCCTCATATCCCTCCTAGTCCTAGTTACACACAGTCATCATTATCCCTCCCATACAATACGCACAACACAACAGACTAACTCGTCTTGCTCAATACTTGTTTATGAGTTTTAAGAGACAGCACTGTAATCTCTCTCAACCAAAGCTCTACTAGTTAACAAAGATCACCACCTTGCTATCTGAAACACTGACACCATTATCAACATAATAATATCAACCTGATAATATTGAAACATTATCAATATAACGTTAGCTACCAACTTTAGCAGGGCTCCTAATAACACAAGATACATTTCACTATGAATTGAAAATGGGGGACCCTGATGTAAACAAGACGAAAATCTTTATCTGGTCTGCATCTCCTTAATAATTATGTGTATTGAGCCGTACTGTATATTGTACCCATTCTGCAATCTGTTAAATAAAGTTTTCATTCATTCATGCCTTTTGAAAAGTGACATGGTCGATGTAGGAGTTATGATGCGGTTTCAATTCGGTTACAGTAACGTTACACAAACTGACATTCTAAAGCCAAGAAGACACTTACCCATAAAGACGGTATCTCGATCGATCTCATCTATCGTTGAATAGTGCAGCTTCTCCATGTGATGAGTCCGACTCGAGCCGCATGCATTTATCCCATGGGAAATGTAAACAATATAGCATCGCGAGCCAGCTTGTTGCATCAAATTGATGTTTGGCTTTTGTCTCCCGACAGGTGGTCACTCAGACAGTCACCCAAGCGATTCACCCAAATAAAGTTTTCATTCATTCATTCATTTGCTGTCTCGTTATAACACAAACAGCTCACCATGAACCATGACAAGCTTAATTACGTTAGTTAGCATCCAAGCTACCGTGATAACATTAGTAGTTATTATGATCCAAGCTAGAAACTGCTAGGCTGCCTGCTTATACCTGCAATAATGTTGTCATCCTCCTAGACAGATAGACTTGTTAAATCATAATATCCACAGGTGTGTTGTGCTGGTCCTCAGTAAATGTCCCGCCGCAAAAAATAAGTTGCTATTAAAGTGCTAAATGTTAGATACACTAATATAGAGGTTTCGAACGTGGCTGCTCTCAGTGCTCTGTTAATAAAATTTTGAATCAATCAATCAATCCCGCGAGGGGAGAAACAGCTGTGTAGCTACAGAGCTGCAGACGTAGGAGCCATACTCTGATTGGATTTGCAAGGCTGCCAATCATTCAACCTCTGTGTATTGGATGTCAAGGGCTGTCAATCATTAAATCCTCCATTCAATGGCAAGAGTTTAACTGCACAGACCGTGCTTAGATGACATTAATAGCCTATTTTGATTGGCTATTATTTATTATTTATTTAACAATGGGTCAACCTGTGCAGATATTCTGCACGAATAATTACTGCAGGCAATACTGCAGTGCAGGCCTGCTCAGAGCTGTCAATTTTGGCAATTTTTGAAGAAAAAAAATCACTGGCATTTTTTTACAGAGGAAAACATTTATAATAAAAAAAATTATAATAATAATTAAAAAAAAAATATATATATATATATATATAGGTATATGTAAATTAATAATAATTATGAATTATGAGTGAATTTGTATTTCACGTGTTGTCATAGAGAAACCTCCACTGGTGCGCAGCGACCAGGAAGGGGATTGGGAATTGGCATAACGACTAACATTGGGATGGGAGAAAAACGGAGGAAAAAGGAGGGGGGGGGGGATTTTAACAGAATTCGACTATAGGGTGACAATAATGTGGTCAAGAGGCATGGATTCTATCTTGAGCCTTAACGTGGCGTGGTTTATTATTCACATGGAAAGCAGCAGATCTACAGTTCTTCTCTCTCTGAGAGAAATGGGGGAAAGAACGAAGTGGGAGTATACCTTTGCTTTTATACTTGCCACAAGGTGGAGTACCTGGGTGGCTCCGCCTAGAGCGCCCTCTAGTTGTCACGATCAGGGATCGTGCCTTCCTCTGCCCTCATCCTGCCGTGCCCATATACGGGCAGCTTCCTGCTGAAGCGTTCCCACGCTGCCAGAGGGACTTCAATCAGCGCGGCTGTGAGCGATTACATCATCAGGCTATATCATCTGGCAGATCCTGTCATTCCTCGTCGCAGTGTTAAACTGCCTACCTAGGTACGACGACTCTACCTGAAGACTGCTAGACCTACTCTGTGATTATTCCTCTCCTAATCTTGTCTCTCTTGTGCCCAGGACTCCCGCTCCAGCGCCCTTCCTGCCGGGACGTCTCGTGCCGCACAGGGAGTACCCCTGCTCTCAGTCTCTCTCGACACTAGACCGGTGTCCTCTGCCTACGGCTGCACTGAGAGTGCACCTGTTCCCATTCTCTCTCTCGACACAAGACCGGTGTCCTCTGCCTACAGCTGCACTGGGAGTGCACCTGTCCCCATTCTCCCCCAAGAACAATTCTAACCCATGTCTGTTGCACATTCCTGATGTTACTCTGTCTGTTTGGGGAAGATACAATTAAAGAAACCTAAACCGCTCCATTCTCTCTCCTCCTGTTGTTTGTGATTGGGCTCCGCTACCCCCCTACCCTCACACTAGTGGGAAAAGATATATATGCAACTAGACAGTCACTGGTGGAGACAGTTATATATGCAGGTAAACAGTTACTAGTGTACACAGCCATATGTACAGTTAGACAGTTACTAACAATCCTACACAGAACCTCTGATCTCAACACTCCCACTTAGGTTTGCATTAGCATACTGGCTGACTTCTGGGAAAAACATTTAACAAGGGAAATAATATAATCCCAAAAACATCCATAGGGTATGACAGTCAATATCTTCACATTAAACATGACCTTTGCAAATCCCTTACATTTTTATTTGAAACAGGCTCCCTCATAGTATCTATTACTCTGTCGTCCATTGGACAGTAAACCGGTGTCATTCTTTCTTATCTGATGACATACCTGATGAGATGATATTATTTATAATGACATGTTTACATCTATATTGACACATTGGGTTCCTAGTAATCACAATGGTCCCCTGGTTGTCCTCATAAACAACAGTCTCCACACAATGTTCATCATTTTAAACGGTTTTGACAGAACGCCCATTCTTCAAAAACACCATATTCAGTATAGAGGATACATTTCAATTACCTACTGCATTTTGAGCAATACATTCATAACCTTATCTTCATCACTTCAAGCAGTTGCTCTTCTAGATAAACACATTTTGCATTGTCATAGCTAGAAACATATACTCAGCTTCACAGGTTGATAGTATCACTGTAGGCTCTAAGCCCTTAAACCTTTGTTGTCTTTTCTGAAACACCGCTGTCCGTCTGCAGCACCTCTGGGATAACGAAAAACATATTTTTGACGTAGTTCAATGATTCTCTGTGGGGTCAACAAAAATACTATGACACTCTTACTCACTACAGAACATAGGTCAGGGCGAGTACAGGTTGTCCAACAGAATGAAGCTACCCACAGTTTATCTATACATTTCTTACTTCAGACAAAAACATCTCAGGACCTTTTCCCACATATCTCTTCTGGGATATTTTTACACAGTTGGCAGACTGTTCGAAGTCCATACCTATAAAATGGTTTAACCTGCCTAGGTCTTTCTTTTGTGGTCTGGAGCGATGATCAAATCCTCCACTTCTGTATTTTAAACATAGATCCTCTTTTGTATTTAAACATTGTAAACCACCCACCTCTGTACTTAAACATGGGGTTAAACATAAGATCCATTTCAGCATTTTAAACCTGGTAACTCATCCACCTCTGTACTTAAACATGGAACCAAACATAGGGCTCATTTCTTCAGCATTTAATCAATTTTCTATGAGCCATACTTTGTATTTACCGTGGTCTTCAATACCCTCCTGGATTTGAATACAACCATTTCCCTCCCACTGTCTGTCTGCCCTCTGGTAACTTGGTTGAATACACCCATTTTCCTCCCACTGTATGTCTGCCCTCTTCGGGGGACAATGTGGCCTCTTTAAAGGTCGGGTTTACCCCACTGACTACCCTGTAGTAGTACTCAACGGGGGTAGGTGTATTGTCCTCCTCGTCACTCCCTTAGTCTGGCAGATATTCTGGGGGTTTGTGTTCCCTTGGGGGATACCTCCCACTGCTTGGGGCACTTGACGTCACCCTCAGGTGCTCCTCGTCATCGCCCTCTGGGGGTTGCTGACTGTCTGTCTGCACAACTGTACTAAGTACACTGGGGTGATGTGTTTCTGTTTCTACACACCTTGCTCTGGAGTCCAGCTATGGCTCCTCTGTCTGTGTCTCGCTCTCACAGGTTGTCTTCGTGACAAACTTGACTAGCATGTGTTTCTGCACTCTCCCGTTACCGGGGTGATAAACTAGGAAAGCAGGGCTTCAAGTTTCAAGTTTCTTTAATAGTTGTCATACAGAAGTACAGAATACTTTTATACAAAATGCTTCTTACTGTTACGCTCCAGAGACTGTGCAAGACAAGATAAGTATGAAATAAAATAACATAGTATAGCATGTAAATTATAAGTAAAAAATTAGGTCACAGTGTTCAGTATAGACATATGTACAATGTTCGATGCATAATAGACGTAACTGAGTTACCATTATAACAATATACTATGCAGTGTACTAATATACAATACTATATAGTGCAAAGCAGAAATGGGATGAGGTACAATTTAGGTACAATTTACAGTAGGTGTACGAGTTGTAGTGCAAATCCTTTATCAATAAATATAAAGTGTGTTTGTGTGATCTAAAGTGTGGAGAGTGGGTGCTGCAGTGTGTTGTTTGTTTAAGTGAGTGTGTGCGTGTGGGTGTGTGTGCTATGTGCAATTGATGGTTGTTGCATAGTGTTTATTGTTCGTTGAGCAGCCTGATGGCCTGGGGATAGAAGCTTCTTCTGAGTCTTTCTGTGCTCGCCTTAAGACTCCGGTATCGCTTGCCTGACCGCAGCAGTTCAAAGAGGCAGTTGTTCGGGTGGCTGGAGTCCTTGATGATTCTCTTCGCCTTCCCCCTGCACCGCTTGTTGTAAATGTTCTGGAGGGTGGGAAGCCCCCCTCCAATTGTGCGTTTGGCTGAACGTGTCACTCTTTGTAGTCTGCTACGGTCTTGTGCAGTGCTATTCCCAAACCAGGAGGTGATGTTGCCAGTCAGGATGCTCTCTATTGTACATGAGTAGAAGTTCCTAAGGATCTTCTGACTGACTTGAAACTTCCTTAGGCGCCTGAGGAAGTAGAGGCGTTGTCGTGCCTTCTTCACAACACTGTCGATGTGTGTGGTCCATGTCAAGTCCTCGGATATGTGGGCTCCGAGGTACTTGAAACTGTTCACTCTCTCAACCGGTGCCCCGTCGATGCTGAGGGGGCTGTAGTCCTTGACCCCCGACCTCCTGAAGTCCACAATCATCTCTTTTGTTTTGCTGACGTTCAGGGAGAGGCAGTTCTCCTCTGTTGTGTCCTACGAAAAATCCTTTAACATCCTTGGACTTGGGTTTTCCCCTGTCCTGCAGGTACGCATAACACACTGATCCAAATCGGTGCATTCTGGCTAGATTACACTTCTTTCCTGTCAGCGCTGTATACGGGGTAGTGCCCGAGTGCTTATTAAAGCACCTGTTTCTGGTGTAAGCGGCTTCTTGCACCGCATAATGCCACAGGCTCTTTGGTAAGTTACTATCTGCTAGCTTACACCTAGCCATTTCGAAAAGGGTGTGCCATTCCCTCTCTGCCACCCCGCTCTGGTGTGTGGGATATGGACGTGACGTCTCGTGTCTTATCTTATACCTTCTCAACAGTGATTGGAACTCTCTGTTTGTGAACTCGGTTTCGTGGTCGGACCTCAAACATCTTACTGTACCATAAGGGGCTACGTCTGCCAGGAATTTTTCTGTGGCCTGGAGTGTGTCACTCTTTTCTTTGATAAAGTAAACAAACACTGCCCCTGTACACACGTCTGTAAAAGACTGTACATATCTAAAACCTCCTATGGACTCATTGCTTACTGGGCCTGCTAGGTCCATGTCAACTAGTGCAAGTGATACCCTTACTCTGTCTGTGGGATTTCTGTATCTCGGTTGGGTAAACTTCCCCGTTTTGCACATTGCACAATTTTTGTCAGGTCTACGCTTCTCCCCTTCAATGTACATGCCCTCTGACACTACTTGCAGTTTCAGTAAATCCTCGTAATTACAATGACCCTTAATCTCGTGACTGGCCGTCCCGCTACACACATCATCATTATCATTACACTGGTCGTTGTCATTACACTCCGTTTTCAGATAAAATATTCTCTGGTACATCTTTATGTCAAACCGGGTACCGTCAGGTTCTACAAGAAAATTTTTACCTTTATCGAAGAATACCTTGGCGCCGCTTGCAGTAGCAGCTATTACAGAGAATAGCCCTTGTGGGAACGATGGTACGTATAGAGCGTTCTTTAGCGTCACCGTACACCGGCGCCCCTTGCTGTCCGTGAGGCATACCTGTGCGTCTCCCCTCTCTTGTGCCAATCCGTAGATGCGTCTACCGTCCGCCAGCTCCATGCAGTGCCTCTCCGGGTGGAAAGTGTCGTCAAAGTTCTTGAACCGACCCCTGTCGTTGATGACATGGGACGACGCGTGTCCACGATCAGTCCCCTTCTCTGGGCCCGCTGCAGCTGGGCCGGTCCGGCGATGCCCGCCGTCCGCGCTCCAAAAGCGCAGTCTTCTTGTCCCGTTATTCTCCGGGCGTCGTCTCGACTCGCCTCACGTCGATCGTCGCCGCCATCGATTCTCCGGGCGTCGTCTCGATTAATCTCACGTCGATCGTCGCCGTCATCGTGTCCGCTGTCATCACCCCGTCCACAGTCGTTATCTTGTCCGTAGTCGCCATTTTGTCTGTGGCCTCCGTCTCGTCTGTAGCCGCCATTTTGTTCGTGGCCTCCGTCTCGTTCATGGCCGTTGTCTCGTCCGTAGCCGCCATCTTGTCCATGTGCGTATCGCGCGCTCTGGTTGTGTTTCTTCATGCACGTTCTGTCTGTGTGCCCCGTGGATTTGCAGAAGCTACACCAGACAGTCTTTGTGCATTCGCTTCTCCGATGGCCTTTATCTCCGCATCGCCAACACGACAGTTCCGTCGTGGTCCTGGTTCTCTCCCTTGGCGTCGCTCTCCCTCTCCTCCGCGGCCGCTGGGTGGGTGTCTTCTGAGGCCTCGAAGTTCCTTAACTTAGCTTTGAACTGTCCCAACGTCATGTCCGTTGAACCGTGTGTTACCAGGAGTGTGAACGGTTTGTACAGCTCCGGTAGTCCTAAGCAGAATACAAGTCATATGAACACCCACGATATAGTGTTCTTCACCCTTCCTATAAGAAAGAATAAAAAACGCATTGCAACGAGAATAGACTGAGGTTATTTGTTGAGTGTATGTGTAGACAAAACCCTTGCAATAAATGTGTCTTAAATGAATGAAAAGCATACATGCTCTGGACACAGAGTATATATCGTGTGGGTGATATCATGAGTTGTATTCTGCTTACAGAAGTTCACTTATTTAGTTTTACAATGTCAAAGCCTAAATCAAAACGTTCCCGTATTTCTGCAATCTATGCGCAAAATAATAACGAGTTGAATTCTAACAAAGAACGTATTACATGCTGGTAGGCTGATAGAGTAAACTATGATATGAATATGAATATGATATGATATAAAGGTATACTGGTCCGTCCGCGAGGATATTGAGGACTCTGATAGCCATTTGAGAATATAGGCTAAAGCGATGGCCTATAGCCTATACATATTATTTAATGTTTTCATAAGCGTAAAGATACAACAGCTAGATTAATGATCAAGTTAGTTTACTGTATGCAGGCTTCGCAGGGCTGTGTGTTATTATATATGCGCGAATTACTGTTGCATAATGTAGGCTGGCTGCTATTATATGTAATTCATATAGGCTACCCAATACCAACAACAAAATAGATTGTATCATATGCCTCTACACACATTATATTATACACATCATATTATATCTTGGTTCGGCAGCGCCTCTGTGAACAATCTCTCAGTTTGCTCCATCAATAAACAAATCCAGTAATGTGAACGGGATTCCACTCGGTCAATGTACAGATAATCCGCAATGCGAATTTTGGCTGATAATGTGCCGGTGGCCGGAGTCTCATTCAGGCCTAATTGTATTTAATTCAATTGTAATGTTATTACTGGGGTATCTAAAACATCACAATGCAGATCAGGGTTATCCACTGAAGCCATAATGACTCTGACCAGAAGTACCACGGGCTCATGACGAGCGCACATAATAGGCATTGTAGAGCGCAGAGTTGGCCTGCTGAAATTGATTTAATTTCAGTCATTACAGTGCTTAATGTCGGGTCATCTTGTCATTTATTTCTGTCAATGTGCTGGTTCTGTAGCAGGACTGGGTCAGTCAACATCCTTGGCTCCCGGCGCACCGAAGATTATACGTTCAATTTGTTGGTTGGACCTCGGTGATCAATCTCGCTCTCAGTGAAGTCTCTCAGAGTTCGCTCGGGTTAGTCCATTTTTCCACATTTCATGGGGGTGTTCCATTACCATATATGGTTAATCGGGGCGGTTCTGGTATGCAAATACGTGAAAGTGTGCACGAGCCTCAGCGTATAGAGCAAGGTGATATTTATCATGACAGGTGTGCGTAGGACCTGTGTACGCACGTGTGATAAATCCCGTTTTTTTTGTGCCTGCACACATTCTAAATTCTGTGCTTAAGTATGGAAATAGAACATTTTCTAAGGAAAATTGATAAATGAGGGCCATGGATTCTATCTTGAGCCTTAACGTGGCATGGTTTATTATTCACATAGAAAGCAGCACATCTACAGTTCTTCTCTCTCTGAGAGACATGGGGGAGAGAACGAAGTGGGAGTATACCTTTGCTTTTATACTCGCCACAATGTGGAGTACCTGGGTGGCTCCGCCTAGAGCGCTTTCTAGTGGGAACAGATATACAACATATATATGCAACTAGACAGTCACTGGTGAACAGGTAAACAGTTACTAGTGTAAACAGCCATATGTACAGTTAGACAGTTACTAACAATCCTACACAGAACCTCTGATCTCAACAAAAAAGATACAAAAATAAATTAATAATAATAATAATAATATTGATCTCTGGATTATGAATCGATAATCGCTCATTCAAATGAAGATCGATTCAGAATCGGGAAATCGATTTTTTTTTAACCCAGCCCTATCACACACTGATGGCGGAGGCACCGATGCAAGGTGCCAACCTGTTCATAGGGAGCAATTAGGGGTCAAGTATCTTGCTCAAGGACAGTTTGACGCGCTGCCCGGGAATCAAACCGGGAACCTTCTGATTACCAGATGACCGCCACCGTCACCTCTGAGTCACTGTCACCTCTGAGCAACTATTATGTTGATTTCATTTTCAGTGTTACAACTGTACCTTCTCCTCTGAATAATGGAAGTGTATAGTTCATATTGTTAAAGTGATGTCTTGCAACTTATTTTATGTTATGTTGTTATTTTTTTATGTTTTTTAATTTTTTATTCAGCTTAAAGCTGCTGGTGCCTCTGGGAGTCTGTGGAAAACCTTTGTTGTGCGTGCATGGGCTTGACAAGTTAAAACTTGAAACATTGTTTTATGTGTGGACAGTGCATGAGATTCAGAAAGGTGGGAGTGTTCAGCTGTCACTGGAATGTTCATCCAGATGATTCCTGACTGAAACTGCACTGCAACTGTACATTGAACTAAGAGCAAATAAGATAATAATGTAATTAATGCCCATTTTGATACAAAAATAAACATTGTTTTTAATTCACAATTTCAATTTGAAAAAGGAGGCAAACTACAGTGTACTTTGTTATCATATCCTTTAATTGTGATGGATGGCTCTGAAGCTGCTTAGGATTTTACAACCTGAAAATAATGCAGATGAAAAGAAAAAGTTAACTATGTGAAATATGGTGGTGACATTTTCTGAGAAATAATCAGTTTATCAGAACCTTTTATTTGTTCAAATGTTGAAAATACATCTTCAAAATAATGATGTTTCACATTAATCAACCAACCAACCAACCAACCAACCAACCAACCAACCAACCAACCAACCAACCAACCAACCAACCAATCAATCAATCAATCTCAGATTATTTACTGGTGATAGATAACGACACTCATCACTGTAACCTTTATGAGAAGGTTGGTTGGCCCTTTTATTAACTTAAACACATAATTATTTGTTAGTTTTTAAGGTCCTTACTGGTAAGCTACCTTCTTATATTACATCATTATTGGAATAGAATGTTGGAACCTATGGAACCCGTTCTAGTGATTGGCTGGTTCTTGAGGTCCCACAAGTTTGTTCGAAAAAGGGTAAAACTGCATTCGATTGCCTTCCACAGGCCGGCTGCAATGTGGACGAAGCCTTGCATCACGTGTCCCCTCCGCGTCTATTCGAAAGGCAACCGGTTCCTGCGTTTTCAAATCTGATTGGTCACTGACGTTTCTGGTCATGTGACATGTGCGCCCAATCGCGTGACACGCCCATTTCCGCCTCGACCAGCAGCAAACTACTGTGGTAAATTCCCAACATAGATCTCATGATTAACTAATGTGTAGAAATACTTGGCCCTTAATTATAGTTCATATTGTGTCACTAAGACCTTGTGGTCTCTCCAGGAGGGCATTTGCATATAGTGGCAGCTGGGGTAATACTTACTTCCCTTTAGGGGGTGGGTAAGAACAAAGGGCAGGAACATGTGTCTCCTTTTAGGAGACATCAAAGGCCCAACTGGTCTGCCAAAAGACAATGATTAGGTCACATATTGATGGCTACATGTGACCATCAAAGGTCTGATCACACACACACACACATAGACTCACACACACACACACACATTCAGACACACACACACACACACACACACACATAGACACACACACACACACACACACATTCAGACACACACACACACACAGACACACACACACACACACACACACAGAAGATCTCCAAACAAGCTAACTATTTCCTGGTATATTCTTGAATTCTGAAGTCATTGAAGTAAGTTAAAATCATACTTAATGTAGGTAATTAGTTAATGTGCCTGTTCTGTTTTCATTTAGGTTCAATATGATTAATTGATTGTTCTATATGGTATTGATTTGTATTCTATTAAGCTAACAGAATGATTAGATATGTTCTGAAAGTCAGCAGACTTAGTGATAAAGAAATATATCTGTGTTTATGTAATCAATATATCTTGAGGTTCATCAAAGTATTAACAAGTCAAGTAATGTGTTTAAGTAAAAAATATAGGGAAAATATTCTCTGGGTAAATGTGAAGGGGGCTTGGCCTATAAGCCAAACCCCTATTTTCAAATACCAGCTTAGCAGGCTTGTGATTGGGGCAAATAATGTGATGATGTCATCAACTCCGAGACACTGGGCCTTGGCTATAAGATCTGTGTGTGATGGAGGAGAGGGACTCTGAAACAACCAACCAACACGACAAGACCTCTCCACCCATCTCAACCAAGGCAGCAGAAGGACAAAGGACTTTTTGGAGGGAAAACAGACTGCTTTGTTTTGTCAGCCAGACAGCAAAGACCATCAACAACTTATCAACTATCATTCTTTATACTGTAATATTAGTCTGGTTGTTATCACTCACGGCATAGTGTTTGTGATCACAACTATAGCATTTTCTTATTGTAATTTGTATACACTCTTAAACTTTGATTAAACAACTGTTATACTACTTTCCTCCTAAATTCCTTCTGCCTGCACCGCTCAGTTTGAACAGAAGTGATTCCCAGAGCTTTAAGGTATTGAATCACAACGCAGAGTACCAGCAACCCGGTTCTGGCAGAGCAGAACCGAAACAGCTTGGGAATCCACTTCATTTTGGTGCCGGACTTCAGTGAATCAGAGCGCTCGTGTTATCACCACAACAAAAGAAATTTTTTTTCTCTACACGCCGGTCGACGAGGAGAACAACTGATCGATCGATCGTCTTCAAGTAACTAGGAGAAGTTACTAAAAAGGTGAGTGTGATGATATTTGGGTGCTCTATTCGAACCACGGAGGGGGTTGCTAAGAATTTAACCTCATGTAAGCATGATGTAAGGGTAAATTGAATTGAATGTTCTGGCTGGGGGGGGCGGCTCTGTAAACACCGTGCGTAGTATATTTTAAAGTAAAATTTTAGCACAATAAACGGGGCGCCGCTGCCAGTCGGAACAAGTAAGGGAGTAGGAACATGTCTAGATTCGTACTCAGAGTTGAACCAAGGTAAACACCGTGCGTTGTATGTCTTAAAGTAGAGGCTAAAGCACGCCGTTGCGTCGTATTTTCTAAAGTAGAGATTTAGCACAAGTAGGTCTGGTTTAGCCTTGGGCACGGGCGGGCGTGTTGAAATTAGACTGCGTTAGGCGGTAACAAAAAATAGTACTTACGCGCCGCTGTGCGGCGTTCGAGAGACGGTAATGTGCGTGAATGCTGATTTTGTACTTTTTAATTGTGTTAGGAAGCGTGTATGAATGTATGGTTGGCGAATGTTTATGGTTAGGAGTGATTGGTGGGACGTGTGAGAGTATAGTTATGTTATTATGTAATTTAAGTCACCGGTTGGCCGTGGGGAAGTTTAATGGTAACGCCGGTTTTCCGAGGCCCGTCGAACGCAGCAGCGGTTAGCTGTTGTGTTAGCCTCTGAGGCACCGGAGGATACGGAGGGAAAAGTAGACGTAACTCAAATGTATAGGGTCGATCGATAGTGTCTTGGGATTACGGGGATGTGTAAGGCACTTAAAAGTTTTCATATTCGTGGCGGATAAAATAGATGTGTAATGTTTAAGGTGATTGGGAGTATCTAGACCCGACCCGGAAGTCGTTCTAAGCTCGCCGGTAGTGACGACGGAGGGGTCAAACTAGTGTTTTGCTATTATGTTTTTATATTTCTATTTAGATCACTACACTGGCGTTTTGAGGGAAATAGGATTCTGTTGTGGGGAATGTGGGGTTATATTAACATTGCGAGGAGACGGCCCGCGCGGCGGAACGGGTCGTTGGGGAACGTTTTTATGGGATCATGGGAGAAGCTAAGCTAATGCTACCTAGCCGCGCTAACGGCTAAAGCGATCGCCGGTTGTGACGTCACAAGGGTGCGCGGTCTGACGGCCTACGCGCGCTGGGTTGAAGCTAACGAAGCTAATATGCTAAGCTAACTGTGCTGACGTCATGGCATGACGGGGCTCTCGGGATGTCTCGCGATGGGACGTCCATCTTGGTAGGGGCACCGAGCGTCCATTTTGATAGGGGCGCCGAGCGTCCATCTTGGTAGGGGCGGCGAGCGTCCATTGTTAAGGGGAAGGTGGAGTTTATTTAGGAATACAGCAGGGGGCAGAGGAGGACAGGATGAATATGTTTGGATTCTGCTCACGGAACGTTTTCATTGTACACTCTCTCTCCCCCTCTCACCTCTCTCCCTCTCCCTCTCACCTCCCCCCCCTCTTACCTCCTCTCCCTCTCTCTCTCTTTCTCTTTCACCCCCCCCTCTCTTTCTTTCCTTCTCTCGCCCTCCTCTCTCCCTCTCCCTCTCACCTCCCTCCCTCTTTCCCTCTCCCTCCCTCTCTCTCTCTCTCTCTCTCTCTCTCTCTCTCTTTCTCTTTCTCTTTCTCTCTCTCTCTCTCCCTCTCACCTCCCCTCCCTCTCTCTCTCTTTCTCTTTCTCTTTCACCCCCCCTCTCTTTCTTTCCCTCTCACCTCTCCTCCCTCCCTCTCCCTTTCCGCCTCTCTCCCTCTCGCCTCCCCTCCCTCTCTCTCTCTTTCTCTTTCACCCCCCCCCTCTCTTTCTTTCCTTCTCTCACCCTCCTCCCTCCCTCTCCCTTTCATCTCTCCCTCTCCCTCTCACCTCCCCCCCTCTTCCCCTCCTCTCCCTCTCTCTCTTTCTCTTTCACCCCCCCCCTCTCTTTCTTTCCTTCTCTCACCCTCCTCCCTCCCTCTCCCTTTCACCTCTCTCCCTCTCCCTCTCACCTCCCCCCCTCTTTCCCTCTCCCTCCCTCTCTCTCTCTCTCTTACCCCCCCTCTCACTCGCTCCCCTCATTCCCACACCGCCTCTCTTCCATATATCTCGGCCCCCCCGAAACGCTTCTCTTTCTCTCCTAGTTTAGGGCCTGTATATAGAGGTTGTTTATGGGTTTCAAACGTGGTGTAGTGCTAGGTATATTGTTTATTGCTGTTTACTGTAAGGTTTCAAAGGCGGTAGGCTGAGTTTGGGACTTATTATGCGTATGTTGTTGTTCCATATTCAGTTTTATTGTTGTTTTTAGGGAATTTCTAGTGCTGGCAGTGGTGTTGGCTGGCGTTGGCGCTACGCTTTGTTCGACAAGGCGCTCGTACTTCTTTCCTTACATTTGGACGGGGGCTCCGTGTCAGTTCATGTTGGTGGGCCGTAAGTCGGAGCATAATTACTCTACTCGGCTGCGCCTGCGATGGGGGTGTGGGTAGACAGTTCGTCGTGGCTCACTGTCTGCCTCCACGCTTTGTGCGCTGTGTGCGACTCGTCGGTGCTCGCTGCCACACTGCGCACAGTTTTCATTTTACCAGGGGTACGGGGACTGCTAAACGTCGTGGCGGGGGTGGGCTCGCTGTCTGCCACCGCGCATTAACGGGGGTGCGCTATGCGTGCACTCGTCAAAGGCTCGCTGCCACACTACGCGCGTCGAATTATGTTGTATTTGGGTGACTGGTTACGGTGGTGTCAGAGGTGCTGTATGTGTGTGGCAGTGGTTGTGAGTGGAATGATCTTTGATTATCCTTGAGTAGGGGGCCCGGGGTTTCGCGTTCCAGGTTGCAAACTGGGGGTGATGCCGTGGGCCACAGGACGAGTTGGCCAGTGGAATGTCATTGGTCGGCAGGATTTTCAATGTGGGGATGGTGTCGCCGCCTGTGGTTATGAACGGGTTGTGTGACACTGTTCTAAATGCACGGGGACTTCAGTGACATAAGGCACTGAAAATTGATTTCTGTTCCCGTGAGAAGAGCGTTATTTTAACACCTAAAGGGTTAGGTGTTACGGGGGAAATATAGTAACTGTGTGAGAGATTGTGAATGGAAAATATGTATGTTACTGATATGTATGATGTAATATGAGCGAAATACATACTAGGCTTTCACGGACAGAAGTAAATATAGTTACACATACACATAGTCATTTGCGAATAACAATTAGAGTAAAAGTGAGATTATTCACCTAAATTACCATGTCCGATACAGATGTTTAGAAATGATAGGCTGTAAATAACGAATTTCTGATTGACCAACAGAAGGAAACAGCTGATGCGAAATAAGTTCCCCGGAGTTGTGTTAAGGAGGATCTTGACAACAGGATTGAGAGTCTGGGTTTCCAATGGAGACAACTGGAAAAAGATTAAGGCTGTGTCATTGATAAATCAAAAACGAAAATTGCACAAATGCTCTCAAGTGATCGTAGTATAGGAGATGCCCGACATTCCATGCTTAAAGACAAATGATGGATTGTGAATGGCAAATGTCACTGATAATTAAGTGTATTTTTTGCTTCTCTCTTCACAGCTGCTCCAGGACGGATGGCCAGCGCTGACAATTCCGAACCCCAACAGGGAAATCAAAGAGACTGTTGACAGTCAGGGGGTATAGTATCACAAGACCGAGATTATCAATTCCTGTTTACACCAATATAGAAGTGTGAGTGAGATTAACTCAAGTTTGGTAAAAATAGTTTGAATACAGAGAAACTTGCTTTCCAAACGGTGACGTTACGAGTGTTTGGAGGAAAGGTGAGAATGGAAAATACACAGATAGGAGCAACCGGAGGGTTAGATGCACTGACCATAGGAAGGGTAGACAATCTGTCTATTTCAACGACTGGAGATGTCACAATAAAAGTGACGAAAAGATGGCCAAAGATATTCAGGCCATTACAGAACCTTGTAGTTAAAGGAGGCCGGT
The DNA here is from genome assembly GCF_963971535.1 of Notolepis coatsorum. NCBI lineage: Eukaryota > Metazoa > Chordata > Actinopteri > Aulopiformes > Paralepididae > Notolepis > Notolepis coatsorum. Next base: position 48,234,688 of record NC_140176.1, on the reverse strand, counting down.
ATAGAATGCGTACCCAAATCAAGATAATGCCGATAACCTCTGCAGACATTACATTGACCGAATTGGACGTTAACTTGATTGACTGGAATTTGATCGACTCCCCTCTAGTGTCCAGTGAGATGGAGGGACTGGAAATAATGTCTTTTACTCCGCCACAGGGAGTCGTTGCAGCAAGCGACCCAGAGACAGCTGTATTACCCGAGTTAATCCACGCTGAAGTGTCCGTTGCAGATGACGGCCAGTTACAGACGTGCCTCCCTCTCGAAGAACAGCTAGCCGAGGCTAGACGGGTAGTGGACTATCTCCAAGGCCTACTCCAGTCCACACAGCCCGGAGGGGAGACAGGTTCCAATCGCCTCTCTCCCTCTCCCTCTGGAGAACCAGATGGCCAGAGACGGGCCCAGTTGGGGCCACAAGGGGGTCCCGTGCCGGAACAACAACAAACCCCAATAAGACCACCCACGAGGTGGCAACCACGAGGAAAAGGTGGAGGCAGAGGCAGGAATCCGAATGGCTACCGTGTGCGGCAGGTGCACTGTTGGACGTGTGGGACCCTCGGACACATTGCTCGGGACTGTGCAGAGCGGGACCATCTATCCACAACAGGGCGTGTTTGTGCAGAAACAGGTGGCGGGCCCCTCCCAACCACGGGCCCCTCTCAAGGAACTGTGGCTGGACCAAATAGGTACGTGGCTTTCTCCTCCGAACAGGCTCCAGGGAACCATGGCGATGATGGCATACCACCAGGACATGTTCTGGGCCCGATGACCCCAGGGTCATCCGGTCACAGGCAACTGACCCACCGGGTCTCACAACCCGGGGGAGACCGCCAGTGTTGTTGGATCTGTGGAGTGAACGGTCATTTTCAAAGGTCATGTCTGCAGAGGCCACCGGCAGAATAAAAATATATGCAACTGACTAGGGTAGAGGTGGGATATGTTGAATGATAAAGTATGCTCCTAATTAGATTAGAATAAAAATGAAAAATAAAAATAGATAGAGGTGTTAGGTGATTAGATTATGGATGAAAGTTACTAAAAACGGATGTATGAGTGACTGACAAATGCATGAACTAATCAGACTAACAAGAGGATCAAATTATGTTAAACAGTTAATCAATATTAGACAGTGTGATGATGTGACACTGCGGCAGCTAGTGATCAGTAAATTATCCATGCTTGGTCAACATTCGGATTGATCAAGGGGTGGACTGCATGATTAGGTAATTGAAAAGACTCATAGTTGTTTCTAGTATTTTATAGTATTGATAGAAGCGTATTAACGGTTATGAGCAATAGGATAGGTGTTTATTTACTTTTATTTTTACTTCTCTTTTCTAGTGTGTTACGAGCAATTCCTGACTTAGGCCGGGAGCGAACATTTTGTTTATTCATTTGATTTCCCTTTTTGTTTCTTAGTTAAAAATGAGCTCAGAAGAAAAAAGAAAAAGCTCACAAGTTTGGTTTATTTTTTTCATTTATTGGTTTGGCAGCGTTTTCTTTGTGTTTTGTTTTCTGTTTTCTTTCTTTCTGTGTGTTTTTTCTTAGGGTACCTGGCAAGCTGGGAGTGATCTCGACACATCAGGACGGGGTAGTATATGTCTGTAAAATGGACTGGGAACAAAGTGAAGGAACATGAGCTGGTTATGGATTTTTGTTCTCCGCCCATTGAATACCCAGTTTTAGGGGCTGGGGGTGTGTCGTGATTGGTAAAAGTGTTGGGAAGCATGATTCTCTGTACATTAATGAAGCTCAATAGGTTTGGTCGCTATTGGCCAAATTAGTCTTGTGTAGGGTGTGGACATGTGTAATTGATAATTGGCTTGTGGTGTGGAAGATGTGTGTTTAAGGCGGCCTGTGATTTGTTGCCATACACACAGGTTACTGGGAGAGTGGATGTGTCGGTGCTGACCGTCCGGTCCGGGTGCGGCTGTTCAGAGGACGACGGTAACGATGTTTCATTGTGTATTTCACACCGAGAGGTGGAGGGGTATACTGTTTTGACAGCATAATATAATGAGAGCCATGTGAATTTTTCAGAATTTTGAAAATTAATGATCTAAAAACCATGAAATATATAGATAAATGATTTGGAAAAGAAAGTTGTCAAAGCTCAGACCAGTAAAGAGAGTCTGAGGGAGGAAAATTATGGAAATTATGGATTCTCAATCAATTGTTGTGGTAGAAGTGATCCCCACTGTCCCCCGAAGCGATATGTATTCACTGCAGGATACGGATGGGAGAGGACACTGGCTAGTGTCTACCCAGCGGTTCCATGGGGAACCACAACACTGCGGAGAACCAGGAGACGCCTACCTCTCGGGCCGGGAGAGTCTTGGCCAACGCAGTGACCGAGTCTTGAGGCTTCAGAGGGAAACGACAGACAACTAACGAGGAGACAGGCGGCTAGGCCTCAGCAACAACTCCGGCTGTCAACAGAAGCAAGGCCTCAACCATTGACCAGGGGGTCAACCAGTGAAAGGGTCGAGCAGCCAGCAACGACCTCCCCACCGCTGTGACAGCAATAGAAGTCCCCACCGCTGTGACAGCAATAGAAGATACAGCAGGGGGCTCTACCCCCTAATAGAGGTCAACACGATGACAGCAATAGAAGATACAGCAGGGGGCTCTACCCCCTAATAGAGGTCAACACGAGTCAAGATGTTCTTGACAGAAGATGGGGTGTAATAGAAGGCAATTTGCTTTCTAAATTCCACCTCCCAGAAAGTGGAATTGCACCCAGCAGTCGTGATACTGCATCAGCTCTGAGCAACAAAGAGGAGGCCGGGTCAAATCTAGAAAACATAGACCCCCCCTCCTCAAATGCTCCAAGCCAGAATTTGACAACTCACAGTTGAGACCAATGGAAATTGATCTTGGTACGAGAACAAGTTGTTAAAGACTTTGTGCACATGATATATTTTATCCTAATATGATTTAAAATGTCTTAAGTATTTAGTAGTGTGTAGAAATTGATATCTATGTTTGACATATTAAGGATAGGTAAACTATCCAAGTGGGGAACTGTGGTAAATTCCCAACATAGATCTCATGATTAACTAATGTGTAGAAATACTTGGCCCTTAATTATAGTTCATATTGTGTCACTAAGACCTTGTGGTCTCTCCAGGAGGGCATTTGCATATAGTGGCAGCTGGGGTAATACTTACTTCCCTTTAGGGGGTGGGTAAGAACAAAGGGCAGGAACATGTGTCTCCTTTTAGGAGACATCAAAGGCCCAACTGGTCTGCCAAAAGACAATGATTAGGTCACATATTGATGGCTACATGTGACCATCAAAGGTCTGATCACACACACACACACATAGACTCACACACACACACACACATTCAGACACACACACACACACACACACACACATAGACACACACACACACACACACATTCAGACACACACACACACACAGACACACACACACACACACACAGAAGATCTCCAAACAAGCTAACTATTTCCTGGTATATTCTTGAATTCTGAAGTCATTGAAGTAAGTTAAAATCATACTTAATGTAGGTAATTAGTTAATGTGCCTGTTCTGTTTTCATTTAGGTTCAATATGATTAATTGATTGTTCTATATGGTATTGATTTGTATTCTATTAAGCTAACAGAATGATTAGATATGTTCTGAAAGTCAGCAGACTTAGTGATAAAGAAATATATCTGTGTTTATGTAATCAATATATCTTGAGGTTCATCAAAGTATTAACAAGTCAAGTAATGTGTTTAAGTAAAAAATATAGGGAAAATATTCTCTGGGTAAATGTGAAGGGGGCTTGGCCTATAAGCCAAACCCCTATTTTCAAATACCAGCTTAGCAGGCTTGTGATTGGGGCAAATAATGTGATGATGTCATCAACTCCGAGACACTGGGCCTTGGCTATAAGATCTGTGTGTGATGGAGGAGAGGGACTCTGAAACAACCAACCAACACGACAAGACCTCTCCACCCATCTCAACCAAGGCAGCAGAAGGACAAAGGACTTTTTGGAGGGAAAACAGACTGCTTTGTTTTGTCAGCCAGACAGCAAAGACCATCAACAACTTATCAACTATCATTCTTTATACTGTAATATTAGTCTGGTTGTTATCACTCACGGCATAGTGTTTGTGATCACAACTATAGCATTTTCTTATTGTAATTTGTATACACTCTTAAACTTTGATTAAACAACTGTTATACTACTTTCCTCCTAAATTCCTTCTGCCTGCACCGCTCAGTTTGAACAGAAGTGATTCCCAGAGCTTTAAGGTATTGAATCACAACGCAGAGTACCAGCAAACAGGTTCTGATCAGAGCAGAACCGGAATAGCTTGGGAAATCCACTTCACTACCTAACGCCTAGTTTATCACTGGTTAAGCTTAGGCGACTCTTTCGAAGTTGGTTAAGGTTAGAGTTTGGAATCAGGGCTGGCGTTCTATCGCCCTGCTCTAAGACAAACTCTAACCTTAACCAACTTCGAAAGAGTGCCTAAGCTTAACCGGCGAAAGAACTTGCCGTCACACGATTGGTGCGACCAGAAACAGCAGTGGCCAATCAGAGCGCAAAACGTGAACGCGGAAGCATGAACCGGTACACGAGGAGGCAGCCGTCGCATCTTTTCACCTGCACAGCGCGATCTCTCAGCGGCGAGGGTCTGCGTGGGAGGGTCACGCCGCCCCCGTCGCTTCCTGATTCTGCTGCGCAGGCGCACCAACCGACCTGTAGGAGTCGCTGTCCACAACGTCCGATCCCCACCCACCAGCTTCCCACCCCTAACACTGCCAATTGCGTTAGTATGAACGACCAGCCAAGCTGGTAGCAATGCCGAGAGCTGGGCTCGAACCCAGCATCTCCTGCATTAGTGGCAAGCGCCTTGCCCACTGCGCCACTTAGCCACCCCTCTATTGCAGAATTCAAGACCTTGATCACTAATCATTGTCGATCAAGTTGTATAATAGATTTTTTATCCTTGCTTTTGTCTACCGTCGTCTTGTTGTCTTATTGCTGTGATTTTATGCTGTGATTTCTATTCCCATCTCTGTATGTAAACTCAACGTAAGTGAGGGAAACCTCAGTTGCCTTTTGAGTATAAATAAAGGTTTGAAATTAAAATATTTAAGATTTGAAACACAAGCGTCAAGCGTGAGATGTAACCATAGAAGCAAGAAGAGGCTTACAGAGTAGATCCAGTCTTGGAAGGCAGAGACTCTGGTGAAGACTGTGGGTTTGGAGACCTGGTTGCAGTTCATTGGACCATAGCTGACCACACCATGGACCCTCCAGGCTCCATCGCTCCAGCAACTCAGGGGACCGCCAGAGTCACCCTGGGACAATTCATGAGAGTGGACAGGCATGATCCTATTTCCACAGACTAGAGAAAAGTTTAAAGAGGAATTCCACTCAAGGTCTCTAGAAAAGTTGCTTTACTACAGAGTAAAATGCGCTCACAGTCAGTTCTGTATGTATCGTCAGGCAAGAGATATGGTCCTAAATTACTGTGCATGCTCCAGCTTCCGGCTTTACAAAGGACTACACTGAGGTGAAAAAGGGAAGGTGACAGTCAAAGGTTGTCACTCATACTAAACACACACAAAGAGGGGAGGACTGAGCTTTAACTTCTGGCTACTCTGTTACCTGGCGAGAGAGATGATCAAGGTATCAGGAAATTCTAAATCCTGCCCACTGTAGTTCTTTGAAATTGAGTGAGCTATTCTCTACAAAATGTGCTCCTTCCGCTGCCACTGACCAGCCACAAAGAGCGAATTAATAGTTATGCCTCAATCTCCTAAATTAGTTTAATATTGCTTTGCGGTGGAATTTCCCTTTAACATCATATGATGAGGTACTCAAAGTCTTGACTTCTTAGTCTTGTGAGGCCAGACCCCATGAAGACTAGAGGCTCTTTCATCTTTCATGTGTCTCTAATGGGGATCCTTTATTATTATCCTTTAATAAACATAAACAGACCCAAAGCACATAGCTGATGAAGTCTATAACACAGTGTTGGAGAGTAGTTAACTGTATGTTAATTGTATTATTATTAGTTTAACTACATTTGTATGCTAGTTTAACTACATTCAAATATTTGTAGTTTTTTAGTTAACTACTTTTGGTAATGTAGTTAAGGTAAAAATCTAAATGGTAGTTAATTACAAACTACATATTTTGCTACCAATTTAGCATTTTCATGATTCTATCTCAAAAACTGCTCCCTGTCTGCTCCCTAAAAAGAAACCCTCAGGCTGAGGTTTTGCCTGCCACTAAATTAAAGTATTAAACACACCCACACTTTATTCTTTCTCGGTTCAGTTGTTGCCCCACATAACTACATGACATCCCAGAATCAGATTGTCATACTTTTCCTCAATGTAGTTTGCATGTAGTTGAATTTATTTTTTATAACTTTTTCATTATTTATTTTATAGAGTGGTTAGTTACATGGTTAACTTTCACTGTCTATCTGTATGTCATGTATGTCATATATGTCCTGATGAATTGAAAATGGGGGACCCTGATGTAAACAAGACGAAAGTCTTTCTCTGGTCTGCATCCCCTTAACAATTGTGTGTATTGAGCTGTACTGTATTGTACCCATTCTGCAATCTGTTAATACAGTTTTCAATCAATCAATCAATCAATCAATTGTGAAGCATAGCTAGTTTGTGGTCAACTACATGTTTAGAGTAGTTTCTCCAACACTGGTCTCATACTCCTGTACCTGGCAGCCCGATATGATTCCATCTCCTCCGGCACAGACCATAGTCTTCAGAGCGATGCTGCCCCACCACTGTGGGGAAGAGCAGATGGAGTGGCCTACAACATTGATGGGAGCTTCCTGCAGAATGTCAGGAACGCTGCCTCCAGCTAAAAACAAAGGCATGGGTGACACCTAGTGAGTGTACATCACAAATACATTTTAAACTGACCCTATGTGGAGTGCCAGGTCCACTCTGAACACCTGGTCTGTGGGAGAAATCAATTGGAAAATGTATAGGTTCTCAAACCTATCTATTCTATCATGCCCTCTACGATCGGTAGTCTCTCCAAAGGTTTCTATCACCTATGACTGGAATTTTTTAAACCAGTTTACATTTCTTTTAAGTGATTTCCTTCTATAGTAGAAGCTAACATTTAGAAACCAATGGCAACTGACATTTTGGCATAAGCGTTTAAATTTTTACAGATTAACAGAATTACTAAAATACACAAAATAAATTACATAAAATACCTTTTTTTTTAAACCAATACAATGCTAAAAGAACACAACCACTGATAACAGACAAATGCCATTCATTTTCACCATAGAGAAATGTATTTGGGGATTTTAATATCAAGCCCAAAATTACATAGTGGTCTATGGAAAGGGGTGTGTAACTGTAAAGGTAGGCACTATGATAATATGTGCATGTCTAAGTGTGAAAGTACTTGTGTTCATAAAAACATGTGTATTACTTTACTCACAGGCCAAAAGCCCCCAGCCAGAGATGTAACAGGGGTAGCCATTAGGCAGAATCTCTTCAGGGTAGGGCAGTTCAGCAACAGTCACAAAGCCGTTGTCATATGTAGGGGAGACCAGCTTCATTATAGCAATGTCATTTCTAATAGACAGTAGACACATATTAGAAAACAATATCACAGACAATATTATGTAATAAGATTCACTCATCATCATCATCATCACCATCTGACTGCCTCAGAAATATGAAATACCAAGTGTGCCAAAGCGATTCCTCTTATCCTGCAGAAAATAAACATACACGGCAAGAACGATAGGTTATGTAGATAACCTAGTTATATTAGTATAGGCTAAGCTCCCGCTCTGAGCCTTACGAGATACTCTATATCGCCTGTGATACCTAATGTATCTCCCACGAACAAAAACACATGCACCCCACCTGTATGGGGCCCCGCCCCTTATGGTGGTACCACCCATATAATCATGACTCTGGTCATGACACACCCTTCCTCGCCAAAAACCCGTCCCAGGAAAAGATCCCTCAAGAGGGAACTCAGGGCGCGCAGAGCGGGAGCTTAGCCTATACTAATATAACTAGGTTATCTACATAACCTATCGTTATATTTCGTATGGCATCGCTCCCGCTCTGAGCCTTACGAGATAATGGGGAAGAGCGGGTGCGAGACCCGACAGATGTACCCCCTGAGGACCCGTAAGCCCACATCAAGGGGTGCGGGGAGCCCTGTCACCCCATCCTTCCTAACGAAGGGGGGGCGCAGTCAACTCCACCTGAATGCGAACAAGAGGGAGCCAGAACCCCTTGAACACACCGTACAGGCGGAACCACGTGTGACTCAACACACTGCGGCCCATACCCATACACTCCCGCTACCCGACCAAAGGACGGGAAGCAGGAAAGGCCACAGACCCCAGAACCGCCTGGGAGACAGAACCCCCGGTCATGTCCATGAGGTAAAACCTTACAAAGGGGCCCGGTGAGGACCATGAAGCTGCAGCACAGATGTCCTCCACCGAGGCCCCACCCAGGAGAGCGGCAGAGGCAGCCACCCCACGAGTGGAGTGCGCCCTGACGCCCCCAGGGGGATCCTGCCCAGCCAACGTGTAGCAGAGGGCAATACCCTCGCACAACCAATGGGACAGGCGCTGCTTCGACAGTGCCTTACCAGCACGAGCCCCACCGTAACAGACAAAAAGCTGGTCGGTAACCCTGAAGTCCTGAGTACGGCTGAGGTAAAACCCCAAAGCACGGACTGGACATGACAGGTGAAGGCCCGCATCTAACTCACTAGAGTGAGGAGGAGGACGAAAAGCCTGAACCACAATATCCCGGGAGCGGAAGGAACTCCGGATATTCTTAGGCACGAAAGCAGGATTAGGTCGCAGAGTGGCACCGCAATCGGTCCGAAAAGACAGGCACTCTGGACGTACCGAGAGAGCACAGAGCTCACCCACGCGTTTAGCGGAAGTGACAGCCAGTAGGAACGCGGTCTTGAAAGACAGCCGTCCCAACGGCGCCTGCTCGAGCGGCTCAAACGGGGCCAAGGACAACCGACCGAGGACCAATTGAAGATCCCAAGTCGGAGCCAAGGAGCGTTGCACCGGCTTAACGCGTCGAGCGCCAAGCAGGAAACGCTTCACAAGAGGGTGGCTGAACAAGACATCCCCCTCAAATCCCTCATGATAGGAGGATATAGCTGCTGCATATACCCTCACTGTCGAAGCCGACAGACTATCAAGGAGAGACTGGAGATAACCCAGAACAGCATCCAGGGGGCAGGAGACTGGGTCCCAGCCCCCCCCCTTACACCATTCTTGGAACGCACGCCACCTGCCCGCGTAAACCGCGACAGTGGAGGGAGCATGCGCACACCGGATGGTATCAACCACTGCGGGATCCATCCTCTCCAGACTCACCCTCCCACCAGCCACACCACCAGGCGTTGACCCAACACCGGAGGCTGGACAAGCACTCCGTCGTGCTGCGAGAGGGCCGTCGCTGACCACGGAATGACCCAAGGAGGAGCGACCAGAAGCTGGATTAAGACCGGGAACCACACTGACGTGCCCCGGTCCGGCGCGACCAGGATCACCGTCCTGCGCTCCCTCCGTATCCGCTCCAACAGCTGACTCAACAGCTGTACAGGAGGGAAGGCGTACAGAAGACCGGGCGGCCACGGAAAGGTCGAGAAGGCATCCACCCCCAAGGGGGGATGATCCGCTCGACTGAGCGAGAACCACAAGGGGCACTTGTGAGAACGTCGGCACGCAAACAGATCTACCGAGGCCTCCCCGAACCGATCCCAGATCTGTCTGACTATGTCGGGGCGGAGTTCCCACTCGTCGTGACGAGGACCGCCCCGAGACATTATATCCGCCGCCACATTTTCCGTACCAGGAACGTGGAGCGCCCGCAGACTGCGCAGCCTGCGGGATGCCCATAGCAACAGTTCGCGCGCCACCCGGAGCAGGCGGGCGGAACGAGTCCCACCCTGCCTGTTGATATACGCCGCCGCCGTCACATTGTCCGTCCTGATCAAAACATGCTGGCCTACCACCAGGTGGCCGAGCCGTTTGAGGACCAGGAGGACCGCCTTCAACTCCAACACATTGATATGCAGGACAGCTGGGTCGGCATGACCCGTCCAGCTGCCCCCCACTGCGTGGGTCCGAAACGCCCCTCCCCAACCTGTGAGAGAGGCGTCGGTGAAAACCGTGACGTGGGAGCCTCTGCTGCCCATGGGGACCCCAGCGGAGAGGATACCCAGCCTCCCCCAGTGGGCGAGATCCCCCCATATCGACAAAGGAACCGTCAACCGTCTCCCTTTGCCCCACACCGGATCTATTCTCAAAGAGAGAAACCACCTCTGTATCCGCCTCATAAAGAGGAGGCCAAGAGGAACCACCGTGTGGGCCGCCGACATAAGGCCCAGCAGACGCATCACCTGCAGCGCCGTAACCGTCCCTCCCAGACGGAAACCCCCGAGCGCGTGACGGAGATCCCCCCGACGCTGCTCCGAGAGGGTCGCAAGCATGGGCTTCGACCTCAATGTCAAGCCCAAGTACTCCACCTGTTGACTGGGAAGAGGGGTACTCTTCTTCCAATTCACAGCAAAACCCAGGCTGGTGAGGAAATCCACCACCAGTCGAGTATGAGACCTGGCAACCTCCTCTGAACGGCTGAGGAGCAGAATGTCGTCGAGATAGAACAAAACTCGTATCCCCCGACGACGTAAAGGCCCCAGAGCAGCCGCCACGCACTTGGTGAATGTGCGGGGAGCCAGAGAATAACCGAACGGCATTCTGTGGTACTCGTACGCTACGCCCTGAAACAGGAACCGTAGGAACTTCCTGTGAGGAGGGAAAATGGGTATGTGAAAATACGCATCCTTCAGGTCTATGGAGGTGAACCAGTCCCCCCTCCTGACAGCAAGCAGGAGGAGTCGGACGGTCAACATCCTGAATGGTCTCACTACAATCAACCGATTGAACATGGACAGATTCAGTATAGGTCTGACCCCCCCAGTTTTCTTGGGCACCAGAAAATAACGGGAGTAGACGCCTGACATTGCGTCCTCTCTCGGGACCACAACGACGGCCTGCTTCGCCAACAGAGATCGAATCTCGTCGGCCAGGGCTGTCACCGCGCCCGACCCTGACAATAGGGTCGGCACCAAACCTGAGAACGGAGGATGGGGCCGCGCAAACTGCAAAACCAGCCCTGCCTCTAACGTTCTCCTCATCCACCGATTCAAGGGACATTCCCGTCGCCATATGTGAATATAATCCCACAGCGCCCCCGCCGTCAACTGACGCTGGGCCGCAAGGAACAGCAGATAATTGGCCCGGTCCCCCCCGTCGTGCAAAGCACCCAAGGGGGGACCCCGACAGAAAGGGCCGGTTTGATACGGGAGGAGCGGTCATCAAACTTGTGGACACACACTCACCCCCTGAACACCCCTCCAGCACACGCTGAGGAGCCGTTCCGCAGCCAGACACGCAAGGCCTGAGGACCCCATGGGCTCCTACACGCCGAAGCCCTGCAGTGATATTACTACCACTCAAATCACGCCAGCCTCTCCTTTGCAGACCACTGCCGGTTTGACGGGAGTGGGAGGCAACAGCGCGACACCCCGCCTGGCGAGGGCGAAGCCGGGGTAACCCCTGCTGAGCATTCAACAGAAGAGGCACCGAGTCCCCCTGCTGACCACTGAAGCTAGTGGCAGCTGCAACACCAGGTTCCACCCACCCACAACCTGCGGTGTAGGAACCACGCGACGACGGAACATTCTCACGGACAGACCCAGGCTCAGCCATCAACTGGGTGTCAGCCCCTGTCTCCATGAGAAGTGAAGAATGGGGCCGCATACGCTTCAAAGAAGGTTCGCGGCCCGCAGCCAAAGGAGAACGCTCAAAGCCCCGCTTCTGGGGATACCAGAGAGAGGACCGAACGGGGAGCGGGCTGCTCGCGGCAAAATGACGACGGGGTGGTTTACCAACCCCGAAATCACCAAAAATGGCCGATCCCTCAGCCGCCAAGACTGTCGGCCTTGCGAAACCCTGTCGATTCTCCAACCAGGGCACCACTGGCGGGGGAAACATGGCCGCCTGTCGAGGATCTCGCCACAGTCGTTGACGAGACCGTGCTCCCACCCCTGGCTGCACAGCGTGAGGCGGTGTAGGACCCGAATCAAAAACCGCCTGCGCCTCCACAGAACGCCCAAAAAGACTATCTGTGGAAAAAGGAGTCGTGAGGAGAGAAAACCTATCCTCTTCCCCAAGAGGAGACTGCTCCAACCAAAGATGCCTAACAACCAAAGTCGATAGCATCCGAATCCTCCCCGCAGTTATAGCTTGCGACTGAGTCAAGATCTCTATAACACCACAAACATGAATCACGTTCATAGTGTCGGTTGGACTCAAAGACCTACAACCCGACGCCATCTTGGATAGGAAAGTAGCCAGCTGAGCCACAACACTGGCCACCGCTAAATGCCATCCTGCAGCAGTATACCACTCATCCGTCCATACTGCCACCCTCCGAGCCGACATGCTATCAAGCAACGGCCGGGCGGAACGTCGTTCATCCCCGCCTGGGCACAACAAAGAAGCTACCTGGCTACTTAGCCAAGGTACCCCCGGGCTGCACCCCGTCGTCAGCCCCTTCACCCGCAAAAAAGGTAAATAGAGCTCAGCGAACCCCCCCACACCCACCACCGACTGACCTTCATCAATGAAGGTGGCAAGAGGAGGGAAAAGCGGAATCCCGCGGCGGGGATTATTAGACATTCCAGCGTCAACATCAGCGTTAGCAGAAGAAGCAGCAGTAGCATTAGCATTAGCAGTAGCAGTAGCATTAGCGTCAACAGCATGTTCCAGGATCGCCAAGACATCGCCCACTACAGTGGAACGATCGCCAAGCCGCCCCGGCCCTGGTGCCGAAACATACTCCACAGCACGACCAACACCGACATCGACGCCTACTGACACAGACCTCACCTTTGTACAAGCCGACCCGATAGCCAAACCTTGTACGCTGCTCCTCGGTCCGTCGCCGTCAGCCGAGGAACCACCAGCATAGGTCTGCGTCGTCGAAACAAGCTCCGGAGAATCCAGGGAAACACAATCCTCCGGTAAGCCCTCAACATTATTAATCTTCCTTAATCTTTTCTTTCCGCTAGCTCGCATGGTGCATAGCATCCAGTACGCTGGGACGAAAATAGAGGAAGGGTGTGTCATGACCAGAGTCATGATTATATGGGTGGTACCACCATAAGGGGCGGGGCCCCATACAGGTGGGGTGCATGTGTTTTTGTTCGTGGGAGATACATTAGGTATCACAGGCGATATAGAGTATCTCGTAAGGCTCAGAGCGGGAGCGATGCCATACGAAATATAACTGCCTTGTATATGCAAATATTGTGTACACTTGTCACGTGTACATTTCTGTGCCAGTTAATTTACTGTACTGCATAATAAGAGAGAATATATTGGCACACCTATGGTGTTCTATACAGAAAACACTACCAATACACTTGCCCATTGCCGAGTTCACCAGTCCAGCCAGGATGGACGACAATCTTCTCCACAAGACTGTACTGCTCACTGCCGTCTTCCTTGGAGAGGTTGTACTCCCCTAACGCTGTACGGTACAGACTAGCATCCATGCTGACAGGGGAACAAAACACAAAATATTACTTGAAGTCCAACTGAAATGTGATTTAGATAACCAATATTCTTATTAAGAACATGGACATGTGTTACTGAAATTAACATTCTATCATTAAAAAAGTATTTTGGGGTAAATTGTTAAATTTTTATTTATACCCCCCCCCCCTGGTTTGAAAAGGAGCCTAACAGTGATTTGATTGGTTGTGAACCTTTACTGTTGTCAGTTTATTGGCTGAATTCATGCAGCAGAATGGAGTGATGACATCACTGGGACCCATTCCACATCTGCAGGGCCACTTGAGAGATGACGAGATGCACTGTTTAGTCTCCATGGGTTCAGAGTAACAATATCTCAGATGAACTGAGTATTAAACTTGGAATTTGATGGCCATCCATTATAACATAATTGTTGATATTTTTTTTGTTTTTATTTAATTTAAACCTTTTTCTGCAATTATAATTTTTTCAGCAATTTTCCTGCTTTGATTTCAATTTGACTTTAAAGTCGGTTAGAGAGTAACTGATTATATGTAAAAGGATTACGAAAGGTTATTACAAAAAACTGTAATTGTATTACCTTAGTTACTGGGACACAGTAATCAGATTACATATAATTATAAACCTGGTTTTACACCAATTGAAATGATAGTTAAGACATCATTGCAGATGATATTAATCAGGGTATTCATATGACAGTCAGTTTTTACTTACTTTTGGAGACAAGTTAATCCCCAAAGAATTATTTTACATTTTACATTTGGCGTAATATAGTAGATTGCGTGACTGGTTACAGTTTAAAGGCCCAATCAGTCATAGAAACATCAATAAAGGGATAGCCCCATCAATACAAATAATAAATAGCAATATAGACATGTTTTTATAACTAACCAACAAATCAGAGATAACACAGATCAAGCTGATTGTACAATAATTCATTGAGACTGCAATGCAATAGACAGACATTGAGATAGGCTTGTAAATAAAATCATCCAAACTGAACATTGAAAAGTATAAATGGAAGCTACATATTGATTACTACAAATAGCCAATAAGAGCCTGACCTCATGATACAATGGGCTGCAGTCATGATGTGAGAAGGATCAATGAGGGTGCCTCCACAGATGTGGTAGAAACCATACGAATTGAACTGGAGAGAGACCTGGAAGAAAACACACATCATGCAGTTAGAGCCAAATACTGTAGGAGCAGGAACATTGTGTTAGTTATTTTAGGGATGGATCATTTATTACTTTGAAGATTGATACAGTAGAGTAGAAATAGAGTTGTTACCAACCTGCCATTTCCACATGCCGTGTGGAGCATCATTGCCTCCTATCACCCTCTCATTGAGCACATTGTGGTTGAAGGGTGTTTCAGCACAAATCCACCCTGAGACACACAGGTAAAAGCAACTGTCATACAGAGGTAGCATGCAGTGGTAACTGTCACACACAATAAAAGCCTACAGTAGCTGCCTGAACAAAAAGCACCATAAGATGTGATGTAAACAATATATTTGTGCTTCCTCTGTAAGCTTACCAATGCAAGACAGGAGAGCCACAAGCTGTATCATCTTGGCAGTGAAGTGACCAGATGCCTGATCACAATTGCCTGTTAACCGTTATTTATACCAGTGCAGCAAAAGGGGACCTTCAGGAGGTGTTGCATAACCATCACGTCACCAGCTCTGTGAACAGTTGGTGTGAATTCAACACATGTGGGACACTGTTTGTATTCCGGACCTCTATCAGTCTCCATCCAACATATTAGCCCAATATAAATTACTGCTGGTGGACAGAAATAGTTCATCTCCTATGTATCTTTGAAGTTAAACAGTTAGTTTTGAATGGGTTTCATGGGCCTTGTGGTCATGAAGTCCACTCACAACATAGAGAACTAATGTTCAATAGTTTAAAAAACAACTTTCCAGAATTCCTCAAGATTTGGTCTAACCAAATAAATTCACATTTCCATGAATCTAGAATTATTTTATTTACCATGTGTAACCCAGCTTTCAGATTCATAACTATTTAGTTATAGGAACATAAATAGTTAATGCCATTGAATAAGAACATAAATAGTTATATTATCGTACTTGGCCATCGCGTCCCGCTCTTAAAGCCTATCGAGATATACCTCATCTCATGTACCTATTGTACTCCATCAACGAAAAAAACACGTACACCTACACCTGCCGGGTCCCGCCCCTATGGAGGCGTAGCCTATAAGACAGTGGGCCTGGTCACCAAACACTCTTCCTCTATTTTCGTTTCCATCATAACGGATGCAGTGCACCTTATGTTAACTAGTTGTTATGAAAAGATTAGAGAAATTGCGTAATGTTGAAAGCTTACCGGAGGTTTGCTTACCCCTGACATCTTCGAGGCATGTTTCAGCGACACGTCGGGCCTGTGTTGATGTTTCCTCGTCTGACGGCAGCAGACCAAGGGGCAGCGTACAAGGTTTGGCTATCGAGCCGGCTTGTACAAAGGTAGGCCCTGTGTCATCAGGCTTCAATGTTGGTATTGGTAATGCTGTGGAGTATGTTTCGGCGCCAGGGCCGGGGTGGCTTGGTGAACGTTCCACTGCAGTGGACGTTTTCCTGGTGATCCTGAAGCACGCTGCTAACGCTAATGCTACTAATGCTACTACTGCTAATGCTAATGTTGACGCTGAAATGGGTCGTTGTTCTAATAATCCCCGCCGCGGGACATTGCCCCTTTTCCCTCCTCTTGCCCGCTTCATTGATGAAGGTCAGTCGGTTGCTAATGTGGGGGGTTTCGCTGAGTCCTATTTACCTTTTTTACGGGTAAACGGGCTAACAACAGGGTGCAGGCCGGGTGTACCGTGGCTACGTAGCCAGGTAGCTTTGTTCCTGTGCCCCGGCGGGGATGAACAATGTCCCACCCGGCCGATGCTTGAGAGCGAATCGGCTCGGAGGGTGGAAGTATGGACGGATGAGTGGTATACTGCTGCAGGATGGTTTGTAGCGGCGGCCAGTGTTATGGCTCAGCTGGCTAGTTTCCTATCCACATTGGACGTCGGGTAGTAGGGCTATGGGTCCAGCCGACATTGTAAACATGTTGCATGTTTGTGGTGTTATAGAGATCTTGACTCAGTCGCAAGCTATAACTGCGGGGAGGATTAGGATGCTATCAACGTTTGTTGTTAGGCATGTTTTGTTGGAGCAGTCTCCTCTTGGGGAAGAGGATAGGTTTTCTCTCCTCACGACTCCTTTTTCCACGGAAAGTCTTTTTGGTCGTTCTATGGAGGCGCAGGCGGTTGTTGATCTGGGTCCTACACCACCTCACGCTGTGCAGCCAGAGGTGGGAGCACGGTCTCGTCAACGACTGTGGCGAGATCCTCGACAGGCGGCCATGTTTCCCCCGCCAGTGGTGACCTGGGCGGAGAGTCAACAGGATTCCACAAGGCCGACAGCCTTGGCGGCCGAGGGATCGGCCATTTTGGGTGAATTCGGCTTGGATAAAACAAGCCGTCGTCACTTTGCCGCGAGCAGCCCGCTCCCTGTTCAATCCTCTCTCTGTTACCCACGGAAGCGGGGCTCTGATTGTTCTCCTTTGGCTGCGGGCCGCGAACCTTCTTTGAAGCGCATGCGGCCCCATTCTTCACTTCTCATGGGGACAGGGGCTGACACCCAGTTGATGGCTGAGCCTGGGTCTGTCCATGAGAATGTTGTGCTGTCGCGTGGCTCCTGCACCACACGTTGTGTGATGGATGAGCCTGGTGTTACAGCTGCCACTTGCTACGGTGGTCAGCAGGGGGACTCAAGACCTCTTCTGTTGAATGTACAGCAAGGGTTAGCCCGGCCTCGCCTTCGCCAGGCGGGGTATCGCGCTGATGCCTCCCACTCCCGTGAGAGCGGCAGTGGTCTGCAAAGAAGAGGCGAGCGTGATTTGGGTGGTAGCAATATCACTGCAGGGCTTCGGCGTGTAGGAGCCCATGGGGTCCTCATGCCTTGCGTGTCTAGCTGCGGAACAACTCCTCAGCATGCGCTAGAGGGGTGTTCAGGGGGGGGGTGTGTGTCAACCAGTTTGATGACAGCTTCTCCCGTATCAAACCGGCCCTTTCTGTCGGGGTCCTCCCTTGGGTGCGTCGCACAGCGGGAGGGACCGGGCCAACTATCTACTGTTCCTTGCGGCCCAGCGTCAGTTGACGGCGGGTGCGCTGTGGGATTATTTTCATATATGGCGACAAGAATGCCGTTTGGAGGGGTGGATAGAGAGAACGTTGAGGGAGGGGCTTGTTTTGCAGTTCGCACAACCCCACCCTCCGTTCTCAGGTTTGGTGCCGACCCTATTGTCAGGGTCAGAAGCAGTGACAGCCCTGGCCGACGAGATCCAATCTCTGTTGGCGAAGCAGGCCGTCGTCGTGGTTCCGAGAGAGGACGCGATGTCAGGCGTCTACTCCCGTTATTTTCTGGTACCCAAGAAAACAGGGGGGGTCAGACCTATACTGGATGTAACTGACCGCCAAGGGTAAAGATGCCTATCATCTTTATTGTCAGTAAGCTTTGATTTGCGTTGGTCTAGATGATCAACTTCTCTGTATTGGCTCAGAATACTGAGCTCTCTATTTAAGAAAAGTATATTTCGGAGCCACTTGTGCATTTTCATTTCGTGTCCACATGGGGGCAGAGCTCGTCTTTCCTATAGTATAAAGGTCACAGCATCTTGTGTGACCAAGGCGGAAGTAACTCAGAGACAACACGGAGCAGGCAGCGAATTATGTATGATAGAAGAACCTTACTCCAGTAAATAACTCCCCTTGGTAAAGCGGAATAAGTTTTCACGGTGCAAACGGAGCAAATGATGCAACCGTCAAGGTGCAAATGGAGCAAATGATGCAACCGTCAAGGTGCAAACGGAGCAAATGATGCAACCGTCAAGGTGCAAACGGAGCAAATGAGGCAACCGTCACTACCTGTACAAACACGGTGCAACGACAGACTACCAAAGAAAAGCTACAGTACTGCTAAGCTGAAATGCAAAAGAAAAGAAAAAGAGAAAATAAATAAAAGCATCTGTACGAAACATAACCGCATCTTTATTTCAACACCAAGCCGGGGGGCAGTTACAGTGAAAACTTACCGACCAGTGGTGAGTGAAAACTTACCCGACTCTGAAGAGTGAAAACTTACCCGACTCTGAAGAGGATCAACAGTGAGTAAAACCCATAACAGTGAGTAAAACCCATACTCTGAAGATGATAAACAGTGAGTAAAACCCATACTCTGAAGAGGATAAATGTATTATGAAACCTCATTCTGAAGTGGATAAATGTGAAGTAGACCTTACTCTGAAGAGGATAGATGTTCTGAAGAGGATGGATGTATTATGAAGACTTTATTCTGAAGTGGATAAATGTACAATGAAGACCACCATCCGAAGAAAATACATGTATGTTGAAGATCTTACTCCGAAGAAAATACATGTATGTTGAAGATCTTACTCCGAAGAAAATACATGTATGTTGAAGATCTTACTCCAAAGAAAATACATGTATGTTGAAGATCTTACTCCGAAGAAAATACATGTATGTTGAAGATCTTACTCCGAAGAAAATACATGTATGTTGAAGATCTTACTCCGAAGAAAATACATGTATGTTGAAGATCTTACTCCAAAGAAAATACATGTATGTTGAAGATCTTACTCCGAAGAAAATACATGTATGTTGAAGATCTTACTCAGAAGAAAATACATGTATGTTGAAGACCTTACTCCGAAAAGAATACATGTATGTTGAAGATCTTACTCCGAAGAGAATACATGTATGTTGAGGACCCTACACTAAAGAAAATACATGTATGAAGAGAAGGAAGAATGAACCTACTGAGTTAACCCTATGCTGTCTGGTATCCATCCCAGCAAAACCACGGACGTGTGGCAACTCCTGTATATCTAATTAACCCTATGCTGTCTGGTATCCATCCCAGCAATACCACGGACGGGTGGCAACTTCTGTATATCTAATTACCCTTATGCTGTCTGGTATCCATCCCAGCAATACCACGGACGTGTGGCAACACCTGTATATTTAATGAATATTATGCTGTCTGATATCCATCCCAGCAAGTGGAACTCTTAAATACCATCTATTCATTTGATATTTTGAGTGTGTGTGATCAAGCACAATGTCGGCCCAAGAAGACGATGCTGGCAACCTCTTGGAGATGGAACAGAACAGGACAGGTGCTCGCAGAGGAACTCTAACAGAGAAAGGAAAGGAGAATCGTGAGGTAGAAAATATGAAAAATGAGAAGGTATTTAACAAGGTTTACCACACCTGGAGGAAGATGGCAAAGGAAATTAGAGGAAAACTGAGAGCCTTCTGTCCGACAGAAGAACTTGGAAAATTAAAACAAGACATTCAAACAAGTTGTGACCTAGTATATAGTGTGTATGAGTCAATTCTATGCAATCATGCCACAACTCCAGAGATAGCAGATCAAATGGACGCCTGTATCCAGCTGACGACAGACACACAGGAACTTGTTTGTAAACGATTGGAAACAAAGGAAGAAGATTGTAATGAACGACATGAAAAGGAGAGAGTGAGGATAGCACTGAATAAAGCGTCAAGCAGAAGGATGGAAGCTGAACTTGCAGCTAAAGAGGAAGAGGTGAAGGCCATCTGGGGAATACAGGCTCTGCAAACAAATCTCCTCAAACTAGAGGAGGAAGAGGCAGCCATGCTAACGGAAATGGAGCAGATGAAGGTGGAGAGTCGACGTAGGCTGGAGACGGAAAGGATGAAGCTACAGCAGCTACAAGCAGAAAATGAAGTTAAGGTAGCAGCAGCCCGAGTGAGGGCATACGGTTCTGGAAGTGATCAAGATAACAAAGAAGAAGAAGAAAACACTGATCATGAAATAAAAACTGCTCACCAAAAACCTGAAGATAGTGCTCTGCTACATCCAACATTCCAACGTCAAGTATCTCCTGGAGCAACTGTGAACCAAGAGGCCTTCAGTCTAGCCCAAGCAAGCGCACTAAGCAGGAACCACCTACCTAACCCTCATCTGGACAGACAAGGGAGTCAGAGCTTCGTACATAGAGTCGCAGTAAAAGAAATACCAGCCCCGTCTACAACAGATGTCCTGAAAGCCCTTGAGTCGGACTTCTCTGAAAGGAACTACGAGGACAAGTACGTGTCACAAGAAGATGTTCGCTTCATACAATTTCTCAGTAACCACATCAGACAGAAAGAAGATGGACACTACGAGATGCCTTTACCTTTCAAGGGTAGCGGCCCACCATCTCTACCAAACAAGAAACGAGCCACTGTCCGCCTTCAGAAGAAACTAAAGACAAATAAAGAATATCACGAACGCTACAAGATTTTCATGAAGGAAATCATTGAGAAAAGTGATGCAGAACTGGACCATACAACAGCAAAGGGAGAGACTGCCTGGTACCTTCCTCATCACAGCACCTACCATCCCAAAAGGCCCAACAAGCTAAGGGTCGTGTTCGTCGACTGCTCAGCAAAACTATTCGCCACGCCTGAATCCCGAAAGTACCTTAAGTTCCTATGGTGGGAGGAAGGAGATTTGGGAAAAGAACCACCGGAAAACAAGATGACAGTTCACCTATTCGGAGCTGCTTCGTCTCCTGGATGTGCCAACTTAGGCCTAAGGTACATGGCACACCAACACAGAGAAGACTACCCATCAGCCTCAGCCTTCATTGAGAATAACTTTTACGTTGATGATGGGTTAGCCAGCGTTTCATCAGTCGAAGAGGCCAATAAACTGATCATCGAGGCACAAAAATTGTGCAAACGAGGAGGCCTACGCCTCCACAAATTCAACTCTAACCACAAAGACGTCCTCGACTGTGTGAAACCCTCAGAAAGAGCAACAATCACTGACCCTCTCGAACTTAAGCTGGAAGCGACCCCAACTGAGCATGCACTTGGCCTTCAGTGGTCTATAGACAACGACACCTTCAGCTTCAATGTCAACATGAAAGACCAGCCTTCAACCCGTCGAGGAATCCTCTCCATCGTCGCCTCTCTTTATGACCCACTCGGGTTTGTTGCCCCATTCACCCTAAGCGGAAAACGCATACTCCAAGAACTATGCCGCAGAGGCATAAGATGGGACGATCCACTGCCAGATGACTTAAAGCCACGGTGGGAGGAATGGAAGATCGGCTATATAACTTAAAGGAATTCACAATCCCTAGATGCTATCACCCACATGACTTCGGCAACATCATCAAGACGGTACTGCATCACTTTGCCGATGCCAGCAGCATGGGGTATGGCGCTTGTTCCTACCTCAGGTACAAAAATGACAAAAATACAGTACACTCCAGTCTTGTGATGGCCAAAGCAAGAGTAGCACCCACAAAGGTCTCAAGCATCCCACGACTAGAGCTCTCAGCGGCAGTGGTCGCAACCAAATTAAGTGTGTTGCTGAAAAGAGAACTGCAGATGAAGATCGATGAAGAATTCTTCTGGACAGATTCACAAGTAGTTCTGGGCTACATCAATAATGAGGCAAGAAGGTTCCATGTGTTCGTCGCGAACAGAGTCCAACTGATAAGAGAAAACACTGACCCAAGTAAATGGCACTATATCGAAACAGCAGAGAACCCGGCAGATCATGCCTCCAGAGGCCTTCAGGCATCTCACATTCCTTCAACAAACTGGATGTCAGGTCCTACATTTCTCTGGGAGCAAGAAGTACATCCCAAACTGAATCCCTTCGCAGACCTACTCGTAGGCGATCCTGAGGTTAAGGCTGTCCAAGCTTTCACAACCAAAGTTAACAGTTGTACAGACATTCTAATTCGCCTAAATCAGATCTCTTCATGGTCAAAGATCCTGAAAGTAGTTGCAAGAATCAAGAGGCTGGGATCGGGAAAAGTACACAACACCGAACTGGTGACAGTCGAAGAACGAGAAAGAGCTGCCAAAATAGTGATCAAGCTTGTCCAGCAGCAAGCCTTCTCTCAGGAAATTAAGAGATGCCAGGAAGGAGATGCTCTTCCAAGTTCAAGTGCTCTTCATTCCCTTGATCCAATTCTGCATCGAGAACTTCTCTGTGTGGGTGGAAGATTGAGACGCTCATCCCTCAGTCAAGAAATGAAACATCCCATCATTTTGTTAAAGAGGACATGTATGCAACCAAGAGATGGCGCAGAGTCCAGTACCTAATCGAACAATTCTGGAGCCGCTGGAAGAAGGAATACCTCCAGAACATTTCTACACGCCAGAAGTGGCACGTACCACGGCGTAACCTCAAGGTGAACGACATAGTCATCCTCAAGGACAGTAACCTGCCAAGAAGCCAGTGGCAACTATGTCGAGTCGTCGAAGCCACTCAAGAGAGCGACGGTCTAGTACGTCGAGTAAAAATACAGACTGGGGAGCGAAAAGATCACTCTACCAGACCTTCAGTCCTCGAGCGACCGATCCAGAAATTGGTACTCCTCCTCGAGAGTAATTAGTATAGAAACGCTTGAATTGTATTATTTTGATGCTATGTGAAATCTAAAAGGAAATCCTGTATGACTAAATTAATTGTTTTGTGCTTATCCGTCATAGCAGGATTTGGTGGGAGTGTAACTGACCGCCAAGGGTAAAGATGCCTATCATCTTTATTGTCAGTAAGCTTTGATTTGCGTTGGTCTAGATGATCAACTTCTCTGTATTGGCTCAGAATACTGAGCTCTCTATTTAAGAAAAGTATATTTCGGAGCCACTTGTGCATTTTCATTTCGTGTCCACATGGGGGCAGAGCTCGTCTTTCCTATAGTATAAAGGTCACAGCATCTTGTGTGACCAAGGCGGAAGTAACTCAGAGACAACACGGAGCAGGCAGCGAATTATGTATGATAGAAGAACCTTACTCCAGTAAATAACTCCCCTTGGTAAAGCGGAATAAGTTTTCACGGTGCAAACGGAGCAAATGATGCAACCGTCAAGGTGCAAACGGAGCAAATGATGCAACCGTCAAGGTGCAAACGGAGCAAATGATGCAACCGTCAAGGTGCAAACGGAGCAAATGAGGCAACCGTCACTACCTGTACAAACACGGTGCAATGACAAACTACCAAAGAAAAGCTACAGTACTGCTAAGCTGAAATGCAAAAGAAAAGAAAAAGAGAAAATAAATAAAAGCATCTGTACGAAACATAACCGCATCTTTATTTCAACACCAAGCCGGGGGGCAGTTACACTGGATCTGTCCGCGTTCAATCGGTTGATTGTAGCGAGACCGTTCAGAATGTTGACCGTCAAACTCCTTCTGCTTGCTGTCAGAAGGGGAGACTGGTTCACCTCCATAGACCTGAAGGATGCGTATTTTCACATCCCGATTTTCCCTCCTCACAGGAAGTTCCTACGGTTCCTGTTTCAGGGTGTAGCGTACGAGTACCAGAGGTTGCCGTTCGGCTATTCTCTGGCTCCCCGCACATTCACCAAGTGCGTGGCGACTGCGCTGGAGCCTTTACGTCGTCAGGGGATACGAGTTCTATTCTATCTTGATGACATTCTACTCCTCAGTCGTTCAGAGGAGGTTGCCAGGTCTCAAATGGAAGGGACAAATGGAAACGGTTGACGGTTCCTTTGTCGATATGGGGAGATCTCGCCCATTGGAAGAGGCTGGGTATCCTCACCATTGGGGTCCCCATGGGCAGCAGGCGCTCACACGTCACGGTCTTCACCGACGCCTCTCTCACGGGTTGGGGAGGGACGTGTCGGACCCACGCAGTGGGGGGCAGCTGGACGGAGGTTCATGCTGGCCCATCTACCCCGCACATCAATGTGTTGGAATTGAAGGCGGCCCTCCTGGTCCTCAAACGGTTCGACCACCTGGTGGTAGGCGAGCACGTTTTGGTCAGGACAGACAGTATGACGGCAGCGGCGTATATCAACAGGCAGGGTGGGACACGTTTCATCCGCCTGCTCCGGGCGGCGGTCGAACTTTGGCTATGGGCATCTCGCAGGCTGCGCAGTCTGAGGGCGCTCCACATTCCTGGTACAGAAAATATGGGCGCGGATATGATGTCTCGGGGCGGTCCTCGTTACGACGAGTGGGAACTCCGCCCCGACATAGTCAGACAGATCTGGGATCGGTTCGGGGAGGCCTCGGTAGATCTGTTTGCGTGCCGACACTCTCACAAGTGCCCCTTGTGGTTTTCGGTCAGTCGAGCAGATCATCCCCCCTTGGGGGTGGATGCCTTCTCGACCTTTCCATGGCCGCCCGGTCTTCTGTACGCCTTTCCTCCTGTACAGCTGTTGGGTCAGCTGTTGGAGCGGATACGGAGGGAGCGCAGGATGGTGATCCTGGTCGCGCCGGACCGGGGCACGGCAGTGTGGTTCCCGGTCTTGATCCTGCTTCTGGTCGCTCCTCCTTGGGTCATTCCTTGGTCGGCGACGGCCCTCTCACAGCACAACGGGTCACTGTTCCAGTACCCGATGTTGGGCCAACGACTGTTGGTGTGGCTGGTGGGAGGGTGAGTCTGGAGAGGATGGACCCTTCTGTGGTTGATACCATCCGGAATGCACATGCTCCCTCCACTGTCGCGCTTTACGCGGGCAGATGGCGTATGTTCCAAGAGTGGTGTAAGGCGGGGGGCCGGGACCCAGTCTCCTGCCCCCTGGATGCTGTCCTGCGTTATCTCCAGTCTCTCCTTGGTAGACTGTCGGCTTCGACGGTGAGGGTATATGCGGCGGCTATATCCTCCTATCATGAGGGGTTTGAGGGGAATGTCTCGTTCAGCCACCCTCTTGTGAAGCGTTTCCGGCTTGGCGCTCGACGCGCTAAGCCGGTACAACGCTCTTTGGCTCCGACTTGGGATCTTCAATTGGTCCTCGTCGGTTGTCCTTGGCCCCCTTTGAGCCGCTCGAGCAGGCGCCGTTGGGACAGCTGTCTTTCAACCGCGTTCCTGCTGGCTGTCACCTCCGCTAAACGCGTGAGTGAGCTCTGTGCTCTTTCGGTACGTCCAGAGTGCCTGTCTTTTCGGGCCGATTGCGGTGCCACTCTGCGACCTAATCCTGCTTTCATGCCTAAGAATATCCGGAGTTCCTTCCGCTCCCGGGATATTGTGGTTCAGGCGTTTCGTCCTCCTCCTCACACTAGTGAGTTAGATGCAGGCCTTCACCTGTCATGTCCGGTCCATGCTTTGGGAATTTACCTCAGCCGTACTCAGGACCTCAGGGTTACCGATCAGCTTTTTGTCTGTCACGGTGGTTCTCGTGCCGGTAAGGCACTGTCGAAACAGCGCCTGTCCCATTGGTTGTGCGAGGGCATTGCCCTCTGCTACACGTTGGCTGGGCAGGATCCCCCTGGGGGCGTCAGGGCGCACTCCACTCGTGGGGTGGCTGCCTCTGCCGCTCTCCTGGGTGGGGCCTCGGTGGAGGACATCTGTGCTGCAGCTTCATGGTCCTCCCCGGGCCCCTTTGTAAGGTTTTACCTCATGGACATGACCGGGGGTTTTGTCTCCCAGGCGGTTCTGGGGTCTGTGGCCTTTCCTGCTTCCCGTCCTTTGGTAGGGTAGCAGGAGTGTGTGGGTATGGGCCACAGTGTGTAGGTCACACGTGGTTCCGCCTGTGCTGTGTGTTTAAGGGGTTCTAGTTCCCTCTTGCTCGCACTCAGGTGGAGTTGACTGCGCCCCCCCTTCATTAGGAAGGATGGGGTGACGGGGCTCCCCAAACCCCTTGATGTGGGCTTACGGGTCCTCAGGGGGTGCATCTGTCGGGCCTCGCGTCCGCTCGAACCCATATCTCGATAGGCTTTAAGAGCAGGACGCGATGGCCAAGTACAAAACTGCTGGTACACTATGATTCATTCCCATAGTTTATTTGTATTATTATTATTATGATTATTATTATTATTATTATTATTATTATTATTATTATTATTATTATTATTATTATTATTATTATTATTATTATTATTATTATTATTATTATTATTATTATATAGCCCCCCCCCCCCCCTCTTCTCCTGATTGCAATTTTTCCTTTAACTCCATAAGGGCCACAATATGTGGACAATATAATGTTAATAATAAATAAGAGGGATTAAACAGAAGAAAATTATAACCTTTAACACTATTTGGGTGGAATACACCTTTAACTGTCCTGCAGCCATTTGACCACTGTCCACTGTACTGTACAGTCCTGCTACATCACTGTCCTGCTAACCATTTGGGTGGAATACACCTTTAACTGTCCTGCTACATCACTGTGATGTACTGTCCTGCTACATCACTGTAATGTACTGTCCTGCTACATCACTGTCCTGCTACATCACTGTGATGTACTGTCCTGCTACATCACTGTCCTGCTACATCACTGTCCTGCTACATCACTGTCCTGCTACATCACTGTGATGTACTGTCCTGCTACATCACTGTCCTGCTACATCACTGTGATGTACTGTCCTGCTACATCACTGTCCTGCTACATCACTGTGATGTACTGTCCTGCTACATCACTGTCCTGCTACATCACTGTCCTGCTACATCACTGTGATGCTACATCACTGTGATGCTACATCACTGTCCTGCTACATCACTGTGATGTACTGTCCTGCTACATCACTGTCCTGCTACATCACTGTGATGTACTGTCCTGCTACATCACTGTCCTGCTACATCACTGTGATGTACTGTCCTGCTACATCACTGTCCTGCTACATCACTGTCCTGCTACATCACTGTCCTGCTACATCACTGTGATGTATTGTCCTGCTACATCACTGTGATGCTACATCACTGTCCTGCTACATCACTGTGATGTACTGTCCTGCTACATCACTGTCCTGCTACATCACTGTGATGTACTGTCCTGCTACATCACTGTCCTGCTACATCACTGTCCTGCTACATCACTGTGATGTACTGTCCTGCTACATCACTGTGATGCTACATCACTGTCCTGCTACATCACTGTGATGTACTGTCCTGCTACATCACTGTCCTGCTACATCACTGTGATGTACTGTCCTGCTACATCACTGTCCTGCTACATCACTGTCCTGCTACATCACTGTCCTGCTACATCACTGTGATGTACTGTCCTGCTACATCACTGTCCTGCTACATCACTGTCCTGCTACATCACTGTCCTGCTACATCACTGTGATGTACTGTCCTGCTACATCACTGTCCTGCTACATCACTGTGATGTACTGTCCTGCTACATCACTGTCCTGCTACATCACTGTGATGTACTGTCCTGCTACATCACTGTCCTGCTACATCACTGTCCTGCTACATCACTGTGATGCTACATCACTGTGATGCTACATCACTGTCCTGCTACATCACTGTGATGTACTGTCCTGCTACATCACTGTCCTGCTACATCACTGTGATGTACTGTCCTGCTACATCACTGTCCTGCTACATCACTGTCCTGCTACATCACTGTCCTGCTACATCACTGTGATGTATTGTCCTGCTACATCACTGTGATGCTACATCACTGTCCTGCTACATCACTGTGATGTACTGTCCTGCTACATCACTGTCCTGCTACATCACTGTGATGTACTGTCCTGCTACATCACTGTGATGTACTGTCCTGCTACATCACTGTCCTGCTACATCACTGTCCTGCTACATCACTGTGATGTACTGTCCTGCTACATCACTGTGATGCTACATCACTGTCCTGCTACATCACTGTGATGTACTGTCCTGCTACATCACTGTCCTGCTACATCACTGTGATGTACTGTCCTGCTACATCACTGTCCTGCTACATCACTGTCCTGCTACATCACTGTCCTGCTATATCACTGTCCTGCTACATCACTGTGATGTACTGTCCTGCTACATCACTGTCCTGCTACATCACTGTCCTGCTACATCACTGTGATGCTACATCACTGTCCTGCTACATCACTGTGATGTACTGTCCTGCTACATCACTGTCCTGCTACATCACTGTCCTGCTACATCACTGTGATGCTACATCACTGTCCTGCTACATCACTGTGATGTACTGTCCTGCTACATCACTGTCCTGCTACATCACTGTGATGTACTGTCCTGCTACATCACTGTCCTGCTACATCACTGTCCTGCTACATCACTGTGATGTACTGTCCTGCTACATCACTGTGATGTACTGTCCTGCTACATCACTGTCCTGCTACATCACTGTCCTGCTACATCACTGTGATGCACTGTCCTGCTACATCACTGTGATGCTACATCACTGTCCTGCTACATCACTGTCCTGCTACATCACTGTGATCCACTGTCCTGCTACTGTTGCATCACTGTCCTGCACAGTACAGGACACAAAATGATTTAACTGCCTCTCAGAAAATGGTCATACTATTTTTGGTCAAATTATCGGATGCGAGTAGCCTATATTATCTTTAAATATCTGATTGAAATTATACCTACAGACAAGGAGTGAAGCTCCAGTACTGTTGGGTTCTGTAACTATTTACTACCATTTGATACAGCGGTGTGGGGATGGGAGGGGTGTGCGGAGAGGGGCCGATCTCTGTAGGGATTTTATCACTTGGTAGATTGGCCCTTTACTCTCCCGCGGCGGGACTCCTCTCAGCTTCACTGGAACGATGTTAATCATTTTAGCCCATCCATTAGGGATGGGCTGTATGTGTTTTATGTGTAACCCGTCTGTGCAAGACGTTAGGGTTATTTTGTTTTATGTACTTCACCCCCTCCCCCCTCCGTTCACCTCCTCCTTATTCCAGCCATTTAGAGACCTGCCCACATTAGCTTCAATAGGCTCCCAGTACGCACTCATGCAACACACTATGTATTATATGAGTTTTTGACATGAGTGATCTTAAAATTATAACCCTCAATGTGAAGAGTATAAATAATGAGGTCAAGCGTCAAAAAATATTGCATTACCAACAACTACACAACAACATGTATAGATTATGGCTAGTTTGAATATAATGATCTGGAACACTGGTGGAATAAATAAACAACACAAACGCAAAAGCGTGCTCACACTGATGAAAAAAGAACAGGTGGACGTGGCTCTGCTAAGCGAAACGCACATTTTAGAGAAAGACATAGATACGTTAGCGGACAACACATATCATAACATTAGTCACTCTTCCTTTGGAACGAGAACTCGGGGAGTAGCCATAGTCGTTAGACGGAAGTTGAATATTGAATTGAAGGGAGTATGGTCTGATGCAGATGGTCGGATAACTATAGCTAAGATTTTACACAAGAACAGAAAAATAGCGTTGGTAGCGGTATACGCCCCAAATTTATACAAAGTTAGTTTCTTCACTACACTTACCAGAGCAATGTTAGATCTTCCCGAATACTAATTTATAATTGGTGCGGATTTTAATGCCATTTGGAATCCAAGGATGGACAAATCAAACCCCTCCTTTTCCAACGAACAAAAAAATTCATCTAATGCATTAAAGGATTGGTCGAAGATTACAGGTGTAAATGACTTATGGCGATCACTCAACCCCATGACCCGGAAGTACTCTTGTCGATCTGCGAGACATAACACATTATCCAGAATAGATTACGTTTTTACAACCCTGAGACTATTTGATAACTACGATGTGGAAATGATACCCAATGCATTGTCAGATCACTGTTATTTACTCTTAAAAGGAACATTTGGTATACTATCATCCCGAGCCCCAAGATGGCGATTTAACACGATGCTGCTTAATAACAAGGAATTCATTACACAAATCAAAGAAGCTCTTACGGTATTCCTACGGATGAATGCGAATTCGGTGCAGGACCCCAGAATATTATGGATGTCGACAAAGGGAATGATCAAGGATTTCACTGATAGCTTTTCCTCCCAAATACGCAAGAATCGATGCTCAAAACTGGCTGAACTGGAAACGCTTTACTCAACGTTATTTAATTCTTTACAATACAACAACTCGGTTCAACTGGAAAATCAAGTCAACTAAAAAAAGAGATTAACGCCATATACAGACAACAATCTGAAATGCAAATACGTAGCACAAGACAACAGCAGTACTCCCAAGGTTCCAAACCAAGTCACCTATTAGCTATGCGATTAAGAGTCAACGCAAAATTTGCAGATATAACTACCATTAGAGCACAACAAGGACTTGTTACAGAACCCAAAGAAATAAACACGACATTCAAAGAATTCTACTCCAACTTATACAAATCAAAAACGACCTTCGATCAAAACAAAATGGACACATATCTTAATCAAATTAACCTCCCTAAACTTTCAGAGGATGATGCTAAACAGTTAGAAACACCGATCACACTAGATGAACTTAGGGAGGCCATATCTGAAATGCAAAGTGGTAGGGCTCCTGGAAGAGACGGTATCCCACCAGAAATGTACCTCTCTTGTTGGGACATAATTGGACCCTTATTACTAAATATGATTTTATACTCAGTCAAGGAGGGGAACTTCCATAAGAATGACAATATTGCACTCATAACAGTCCTCCTTAAAAAAGACAAAGACCCCACCGAGTGCGGTAGTTATAGACCTTTAAGCCTCCTCGGAACCGATATCAAACTGTACTCTAAGGTATTAGCCATCAGACTACAAAAGCATATGACGTCTTTAATTCATCCGGACCAAACTGGCTTCATAAGAGGCCGCTTGATCACTGATAACATAAGACGATTACTACACGTACTAGATGCTAACAAGGAAGACAACACACCTAAGGCGATGCTGTCCCTGGATGCAATGAAAGCTTTTGACAGGTTGGAATGGTCATATCTATGGGCAGTATTAGAAAGGATGGGGTTAGGAAAAGGATTCATTGATATGATTAAAGTATTATACAAAGACCCATCAGCCATGATTACAACAGGTACAATCACCCCCGAAATCTTTCCAGTATCACGTTCTTCCAGACAGGGTTTCCCTCTTAGTCCCGGACTATTCGATCTATCATTAGAGCCTTTAGCACAATATATAAGACAATCCCAATCCATAGAACCAATCGTAATCAAGGGCACACAACACAAAATTAGTTTATATGCGGACGACGTAATACTGTTCATGCAAAACCCCAACACCGCATTGCCTCATCTTCTCAAGTTGATTGAGGACTTTGGAGATTTATCGGGATTTAGGATAAATTGGCCGAAGTCGGCCTTCCTCCCACTTAACGCCCCTGCAAAAAGAAATATAACCCTCCCAGAAGAGATACCGATGGTAAAACACTTTAGATGTTTGGGAGTTGAAATATTCCCTACCATAAGCCAAACGGTGAAGCACAATTACATAAAAATCCAAAACAAAATCAAATACGACCTTGTCAGGTGGTCAAAACTTAAAAACTCAGTACAAGCACGGATATCAATAGTTAAGATGGACGTCCTACCTAGAATCAACTTCTTCAGCTCAATGCTACCGTTACCCCCTCCAAAGGGTTACTGGAAAGAATTACACTCCTCCACATACAAATTTATTTGGAATAACAAACCACCACGTATAAAAAGATCCACTGCACAGAGAAACAAAGCAGACGGTGGTATGGCATTTCCAGATTTCCACCACTATTTTAAGGCTTTACACTTTAAGACCACTGACAACATGGTTTGACCCTCAAGCATCAGTATCCTGGAGAAATTTAGAAGAAAATATAGTAGCTCCACATAGGCTGAAGGACATAGTGTACACCAAATTATCAATTAAGCAATGCGAACGGAAATTTGGCCCCATAATCACTCATGCGATCCGGATATGGCGTGAAACACACAAAAAATACTCTATCCCACATAAATGGCATAATCATACTCCCTTATTCAATAACAATGCACTCTTGATTGGAAAGCAACCTATAAGATTCCCTAGATGGGAAAAGCAAGGCATACACACATTAGGAGACGTTTTCAACAAACAGGGTTTTTGTAGTTTCGATGAAATACGCAAAAAATGTAATCTCACCAAGTCCACATATTATTTTTACGCACAGTTATTGGCATGTTTGAAGGCTCACGGTGTTCCATTAAGGATACCAATTGTACACCACAGATACCACAAATTCTTCTATGAAAGAGAGACATCGAGAGGTTTTGTTTCAGATTTTTATCATCAA
Source organism: Notolepis coatsorum (assembly GCF_963971535.1). Classification (NCBI taxonomy): domain Eukaryota; kingdom Metazoa; phylum Chordata; class Actinopteri; order Aulopiformes; family Paralepididae; genus Notolepis; species Notolepis coatsorum. Next base: position 48,201,982 of record NC_140176.1, on the reverse strand, counting down.
TTACTACCGGCCTCGTATGAAACCCTCCATCTAGACTCAGTCTGGAGGAGGGATATATCCAGACCTGGAGATAGACTTTGACTGGCAAGAAGCCTGGGCAAATGTACGACTTGCATCAAGGAACCCGGACCATCAACAAATCAATCTTAACTATATTCACAGGACATACTTAACTCCTATAAGACTGAACAAAATGGGTCTTAAACAAGACTCCAAATGCTCCTTATGTACAAATGGGGACGAAGGGACATTTATGCACATGTACTGGGACTGCCCACCAGTTAAGATATTTTGGAAAGAAGTGACCCAGCAATTATCAAATCTCTTAACTCTGGATATATATGGATACAGAGTTATATATATATAACTCTGGATATAGTACACCCCTCTGTATTACTGCTGAATGATGTCTTTGAGTATGCAGTACCTCCACAGCTAAAGAGATTGGTTTTATCCGGTATCACAGTGGCTAAAAAGCTGATAGCATCACAATGGTTTCAACCGGAAAAGATTTGCCGGAAGGTCTGGATTCTTACATATCTCGATGTGATTTATCAAGAAATATCTACAGCAAGAATTTTGGGTCTCAATGAATCCAAAATGGCAATGTGGTTAGAAGTGGTGGAGAGAATAAAAGCTAGCATATAATGGTAGTGTCTGGTTAGGAACAAGTTATAATGGTTGGATTATCCAATGGGGGGTCCGGGAGAGGGGGGTACGAGCTGGACCATATGTGTGTTTGTATATCCTATTGTGTGTTGTCATGTTTGTTTATGTGTTTGTTTAAAAAATTATAAAAAAATAAAATACAATATTCACCACGGGATAACACAGTGAAAATCCCTATCTTTTAAAGCGTGGCCCATTGACTACAAGGATGGATGTAATGGCTGGCGATGAAAGTGTTAAGAGTGATGCACTGTGATTATTGTATTGTAAACTAGGGCTCTTTTCTTTTATTAAACTATTTTATTGCACTGCACTATTGCACTATTTTACTCTGTCTATTCTATTTTATAACCGTAAACAAAGAGGCCTATTGGGATGTTAGATCCTAATGTGAAAAACGAATGTAATTTGCCTTACCTTGTCTATTTTTCTGCTATCTATTTTATCCTCGTACACATTTACATTTTGTCATTTACCTGACGCTTTTATCCAAAGCGACTTACAAGTTCTGTACACAAGTCAGCAGGAACTCCAGGAAGGGTACAACTCTTTTAGCTGAGTAACAATGATCATCAAACAGTGCTGATACTTGGGTGCTGCAGTATTGGGTGCATAGACATAAGACATATTAGCATAGTAGGAGGAGTGCATGGTCGTTTTTTTCTTTTTTTCAGATATTGATTGAAGAAGCGTGTTTTTGGTCGACAGCGAACGATTGGTCAGGATTCGGCTGTCCTAAATTCATTCCACCATTGTGGAGCGGCCAGAGGATGTAGAGGGGTCTTGAGGGTGTGTAGTTAGAGACCATTGACCGGAGGTAGGCGGGAGCCGTTCCCTTCGCCGTGCGATATGCCAGGTCGAGGACCTTGAAGCAGATTCGTGCGGCGATTGGGAGCCAGTGCAGGTCCCTGAGAAATGGGGTAACATGGGCTGACTTTGGTAGGTTGGAGATCAAACTGGCGGCTGTGTTCTTGATGAGTTGAAGAGGCTTGGTGGCGGTGGTCGGTAACCAGCGAGCAGTCCATTGCAGTAGTCGAGGTGAGACATGACTGTTGATTGGACATTACACTTTATGCATTGGTCCTGATCTGCCAATTTTGTGCAAATTTTATGCCTGTCTTTTTTACTGCTGTGAAGCACTTTGAGCTGCAATTCTTGTATGAAAGGTGCTATACAAATAAAGTGTATTATTATTATTATTATTATTATTATTATTATTATTATTATTATTATTATTATTATTATTATTATTATTATTATTATTATTATTATTATTATTATTATTATTCATTATTATTATTAACTCATTGGACGCCACGGATTAGACCCAGGCAACTACCGCCCTGTTTCTATTCTTACCTCCATCTCGAAAGTCATGGAAAAAATAGTCTACGAACAGGTCGAAAAGTACCTAGTGGAAAAAAATCGAATCTACGAATTCCAATCTGGCTTCAGAACATCCCACTCCATGGACACATGCCTTCTCTATTTGAACGACCACATCAAACAAGAGGTGGATGCGGGCAAATACTGCGGCATGGTCATGCTGGACGTACAAAAGGCCTTCGACACTGTCAATCACTCCATTCTGATTGACAAGCTAAAAGCAATTGGTTTTGATAGTCTATCAGTGAGCTGGATGCAATCCTACCTTGAGGGGAGGGAACAGATGGTGGAGGTAAACGGTACCATATCCCCCCCCCCCCCCCAGTGAGCTGTGGTGTTCCACAAGGAAGCATAGTAGGACCGCTACTGTTCCTAATTTATGCAAATGTGATGCCCACTAGAAGTGGTATCACGTTAATATCATTCGATTATGTGTCAAAACGGTGTGAACATACTGGTACAGGATTACCTCCATCAGAAACAAGGTAGAACAGTCATGTCATACTTAATGGACAACATTAATATAATTTGGTCAATAGGTGGCAGTATAGGACTTGTGTTCAGTAACTTCGCCTTCTAGGGAACCGTACTTTGCTACCTACAGGCGCACGAGGCGAGCTGATCCTCACAACTGAGAGGATTCAGAACCAGTAACATCATGTCCGCGCCTCCTTTTGTCCATGACTAACTACAACCTGTTTCATAGGTGGGTAATACATTACAAAACACACATAAAGGTTAACAATGATACATGCAATGTCGAGAGCCCAATGAGGTGATGTTTGAGTCAAGTTTAAGAAGTTTAAGACGACAAGTAAAGTGATTTAGAAGTCTATTGATGGTGCCGTGTCTCGTGGTACATTAAAATAGAGTGTTGAAATACAATTTCCCATTAATCATTAAAGTGTCGGAGCTAAGTATCTCCAAGGGGTTTATAAAGGTTATGTTTGGGAAATATGTACTGTTTGAGTTGAAATGTTGTTTGGTAAATGAATATTGACATATTTGGTACAAGTGTTAAAAGGTGGTTTAGAGGACTAGAATTAGGCCACACTAGCTAGAAGTTAGCTAGGCACTGGAGCTGTTAATGGCTGCTTTTTTATATAGCGCTTTTATCCAAAGCGCTTTACAATCTGTTCCTCACATTTTACCCATTCACTCACACATTCACACACCGACGGCTGAGGCAACCATGCAAGGTGCCAACCTGCTCATCGGGAGCAATTAGGGGTTAAGTGTCTTGCTCAAGGACACATCGACACGCTGCCCGGGAGGAGCGGGAATCGAACCAGGAACCTCCGGATTGCCAGACGACTGCTCTACCTCCTGATCCACTGAGCAGCTGTCCCACGTGCTCTCTCTCTCTCTCTCGCGCTCTCTCTCTTGCGCTCTCTCTCTCGCGCTCTCTCTCTCTCTCTCTCTCTCTCTCTCTCTCTCTCTCTCTCTCTCTCTCTCTCTCTCTCTCTCTCTCTCTCTCTCTCTCTCTCTCTTTCTATCCCGCTCTCCGTTAAATGTAAATATAAATCTATTCCTTTGGGTTTCACCATGGCCACGGTTTAGCAAATTCCTAGTAAGGCTGAGATCGGCCATATACATATATATATATAAATGCACTTTCGATGCACATTTGATTAAAGGTTCAAACGAACTAGAGCTGGAACACAAATATGAGTGACACCGAGGTGTTGAGGTATTCCTGTGCACTATAGAATAGTGGATATGACTGATGATAAACAAATGATGATAAAGGTAACAGCTATTGATGATGTAAGGAATTGTTTGACAGACAATTAGAATGACAGTGTTATTAAAAGAAGACATACGATGTTCTCTTCCAATATGCCTAGACAGAGGTTAACAGGAGAATGCTCCCTTTTCACGTGCTTATATTTAAGATACCAAATATGCATAAAGACATCATTAATTACAATGTACAGTATATAATGCTGGGTAACTACATTTGAAAGGAAAATGCTATTGAAGTGAACCAGGGTATCCTAAAAGGGTAGAATGTGTACTGTAATGATGAATATGCTTTTGAATTGATGACAAGAACGGAACTATAATGGAATGTATTAAAAGTAATGTAAAATAATTGAACTAAGTGATGGTATAATGTTATAATGAATAAATGAGTGCTGTTGTAATAAACAACTGAGAGGATTCAGAACCAGTAACATCATGTCCGCGCCTCCTTTTGTCCATGACTAACTACAACCTGTTTCATAGGTTGAACATATTTCTGCTATCAGGTGCCATATCCTGGTAGCTTGAAGCCTTTTTACAACGCATCCGCGTTTCCGGGTTCCCATTTTGCGCTCTGATTGGCCAGGTCATGTGACATGAGCGCCAATCGTGGGACGGCAAGTTTCTACACTGGTTAAGCTTAGGCACTCTTCGAAGTTGGTTAAGGTTAGAGTTTGTCTTAGAGCGTGACGGCAAGTTCTTTCGCCGGTTAAGCTTAGGCACTCTTTCGAAGTTGGTTAAGGTTAGACTTTTAAATGTAATAAATCATTTGGACACCAGTCGGAGCCCTTCTCTGCTCCTATCACTGGACGCAGAGAAGGCCTTCGATAGGGTTGAATGGAACTTTCTTTTTTCTATACTTGACAAGCTTAATATGGGACCAAACTTTATCGCTTGGATTAAAGCAATCTATAAAAATCCTAAAGCAGCTGTGGAGCTTCCTCTGATTTTTTTGCACTAACGAGAGGGACAAGACAAGGATGCCCACTGTCGAGTTCACTCTTCGCGATGGTGATTGAATTGCTGGCGTCATGTGTATGAGACAATATTAACATTAAAGGACTGAAAATGAATAAGGAGGTACATAAAATATCCTTATACGCAGATGACATTATTTTATACATAAAAGACCCAGAACAGTCCTTATCACACTTATATAACGAAATAGAACAATTTGGAAAATACTCTGGATATAAGTTAAACTTTAATAAATCAAATGCTTGTCTCCTGCATATGACCCCAACCGAAACGATGTATAAAACAT